>NC_135844.1:12577500-12850000 GCF_029677425.1 Wolffia australiana
GAGTGCAGTAAAGTTGTGAGGAGAAGGGAGAAGAAGAGGAAGGCACCTGAAAAATTCTTCCCTGGGTGAATTTTGTTTAGGGTCTTCCCCTATTTATACTAAGAGGTATTTTTCATAAAAAACCCACACTTAAGTATATCTTATAACATGTGCGCGGACAAATTTCTAGGTGCAATAGGCCTCTAATGGTTGTGGGACTTCATGTTGTGTGATGTTGTGCATACTGCTGCATGTGCGCCGACACATGCCGGCCACAATTGGTTTGAGCACTTTGTGCTTGCCCAACTATGGTTAGTGCGGGTGCTACTGTACCGAGCAGCAACTCAGCCGTTGGCACAAACCCTTTTATTTTATTTCTTACTTATTTCTCTCTTATTTCTAAAATATTGACATTAGCCTTACAAAATATATAAAAAAATACTAGAGGGAGAAGAAATAAAATATATTTTCTAAACACGTTTTCAATGATAATTATTGGGAAGGTAAATTATGCAAAATATTGTATTAAAATGTTATTTTGATCAAATGACCAAGTTAATACTTGAAATGAGAACTCATTCCAAAATTAAGATAAGTAAAATGATCCCAAAAATGGCCTTAAAATATATAGCATCTCGTGCCTTATTTTGGGTTTATCGCTCCCTCCTCCTTTGTCTCCTCCTTCCTCTTATTTGTCTTATTCTCCTCCCTCTCCTTCCTTTTATGTCCTCTGTTCATTTTTTTTCTGCAGTCTCCTTCCTTTACTTCCTTTTTACCTGCCCTCTCCTTCCTCCTTCCCTCTTTCATTCTTCTTTCTTCTTCTCCTCCTCCTACTTCCTCATCTTTTGTCTCTTTGCTCCTTCTCCTTCCCTCTTATCCTTCTTCATTCTTCTTCTTCCTCTTGCTATTCTTGTTCTCCATCATCCGTCCTCTTTTTATAATCCTCCTCCTTCACCATCCTCCTCCCTCTTCTTCTTCTTCTCCTTCCCCCTCCTTTCTCCTTGTCTTTTTATTCTTCTTCTCTTCATCATCTTCCTCATTCATTCTCCTTTCTGCTCACTCATATTATTCTTCTCCTCCTCCTCCTTCCCTCTTTATCATTTCTTCTTATTTCCCTTCATCTTTGTCTTCCCATTCTTATGCTTCTTCTTCTCAGACTCTCCATTCTCCTTTCTCTATTTACTTCTCCTCCTCCTCCTCCTCCTCCTTGTCGTCCTCTAATCCTTCTTCCTTCTTCCTCTCCCTCTTCTTCTCCCCATCCCCCTTCTCCCTACTCTTTCTCATTATTCATCTTCCCCATCTTCTTCCTCTTCTTTTTATTTTCCTCATGTTGTAATTTATCATGTGTTAGATTTTACATATATTTTATATTATGTTTTTTGTTTAGATTAATTAATAGATTATATCATAATTCGTATTTTATTCTAGTAGGAGTGATTGTATAGAACGTGTTCACTTGGCTCTATAATGATGATCACCCACTTATGGTGCTCAAAAGTATGACCACATCTAATAATGTCCTTCCACGGGTCACCTATACAGTGGAGACCCAATTGATGGATATTATGTGGCTGTCAAGCCAATCACACTACCATGTTTATTTAAGTTCATTAAATAAAATATTTGTGTTCATTATTATTCCGTGTGATGTTTATAACGAAGTCCATGAACATGTGTAATGACTTAGTGAATTACGATGAGATCATAATATAGTGGTCATTAGTCTTTAAACATGTATTCTAAATATTCCTATTCGATGGATAGTCGAGACGAACATTGAATTATTCGGATAGAATAGCACTAGCTGATCCTACTTATATGATAAGTATAGATGATCCTTTGGCTTTTAGTGTCGCAACACTTAAGGACAGACAGTGGATGCTCTTTGGAGAAAGAGTTAAATGAATTGATCCGTACGAATCCCTGAATGATATTATACCTAAACGTCAATCACGTTGATTCAAGTCACAGTCGTATAAGTGATCCACTGACCTGAGACACCAAGGAAGTCTCGTGAGTGGACGACTACGTTTTGACTATGACTTACGAGCGTCTAATCACGAGATTCAAATAAGTCATAGATCGGATGTAGTAAGAAGCTTACGGAGATGATTGAGTGGTCAAGATGGGATCATTCGCACTCGGTATATGAGGAGATTGACTCAAGTAAGACAATGTAGAAAAATCCCGGGCGAAGGTAGTGCGGATATTAGAGAAGGCGTTCTCTAATGATCCCCGTTACGCATCAATACTAATCGAATGACGGATTGGGGTTTGACGATAAACCATACCCTAAGTCGTTCGAGAGTCTTGAGCGGATGATGAATTATACATATACGGTAACTGATGATGGTAAAGGTTCCATTATATATTTTGGGACTACTCTGTATCTTCTAGAGCACGAGGTGTAGCTTGGCACCCCACGGTTGGAAACTTAACCTATCGATTGGGTTAAATCGATCCTTATTTAATTAATATATATATTGATATGGTTAATTAATTAGGTTGGTCAATAAATATTATTGGGGCACTAATGTTATTGACTATAATGATATATGGGCCTAGAGGGTCACACGCACAAGGTCATAAGGGCATTGGTGGATATATTTTACTTTGTAGGGTTTTTGAGAAAAACCTTAAGTGAAATATAAAGAGGGAAAAGGGTCTCATTTTAAGCACCCATGTAAGCCTGATTTGAGAGCCCCTCCCTTTCTCCACTCTCTTCTCCACTCATCCAAGGAAGAGTGTCTTCATGGTGAGGAGATCTTCTAGAATTTCAAGAAGTGTCGAAGAAGAAGACGTGAAGATCCAAGTGCCAAGTGTTCACATGGATACTTCTAGAGGCTGGATGCATGAACGCCTTCAGAATGATTTCAGAGCGGCAAAGTCAAGAGGGGAATCAGTTCCCCACGAGGTACATTCAATATGTTGATTTTAAAGATCGATTGTGAATTGATCAACACGCTTCTGCATCCATGGACCGTGTTTTCCATGGACGAACCAAGGCGTCAAACCCAACACCAATATCATTAAGATACTCACGTCAGAACATCTCGTGGTGCCTAACGTCATCCACGACCAAACATATCAGTCATCACATGCTACTTCATACCTGTCGGTGATGGATATTATGCGTGCCTATTATGTCACAAGAATAACCCACACAATAGGAAGTAGGCGATCAGGCGACAACATGACATGAGGACTAATGTCTTTTGGAGGCATTTCAAAGCTTGTCATCTTTCACGTTATGATGACCTGAAGGGCATTCTCGACAAGCAACAACCATCAATAACCCATGTGACATGTGCCCAACCACATGGAGGGGTGCTCCGACAACAACATTTAAAGGGTCATACGACTAAAAAACAAAATATTTCATTGCACATTCCGTTTCTTAACAAAATCCCCTTGGAACATCGTTCATAATGCAACATTCAAGGTTATGTGGCACTGCGCAACACATGTGGACTTATGCTCCCTAAGTACGAAGGTCATGAAGCGGATAATGATCCAAATGCATGGCCACATGAAGGAAGGTTTGAAGAAACTATGGGATAATGTCCAATGAGTGTCTTTCCTACGTATGCATTAACTGTAGATAATTTTACTAGCCTTGTAGGCATCACCATTCATTGCATGGACAAGAAGTGGGTGTACCGAGAGTGAATGCTCATCATCTGAAATATTGTAAGCAATCACGATGGCGAGAATATGGCATCTATCATTAGCTAAATCCTATAAGAGTTTGGACTACATCCCAAGGTCAACACTGGGAAAAAAATACCCCTTCTAAGTTGAACATAGTAATCATAACATCTGTTTATGCAGGTTTATGCTGTGACCACTAATTAATGCCTCGGTTAATAAGATGATGTTATCAGTGATTATGAAGAAGATAAAGAGTGTCAACCCAATGTTTTGTGCCAAATGACATGTCTTATGTGTCATAAACATCTTCAACCTTATTGTCCAAGCGACAATTTAAAGCTTTGCCATTCCTTCTGCTCATGCAATAGTGCCTGAAGAAGTTGACAGGGGGAGAATGGATGATTAGTGTAATGACAATGAGGACAACTTGCGCGCAGAGATATAATAATAACCTGATGACACTAATGAAGGATGCCATTTATCACATTTTGGAGATACGAAGGCAAAGGTGCAGACGCTAATGCATGACATTTGAAGCTCTGCTCATCAATGAAAGAAGTATACCAAAGTGTGTGGATACCCATGGGAGGTTTGAGCGACCCTCATTGAGTATCCGACCCGAGAAAGGCGTGCGACGTGACCGACCCATCTGAGGGGCCGGGCAGAACAGACCCAACCCCACACGACCGTTGATTAAGACGAGTCAAGACCAAATCGATGCGAGGTTAGATTGGACCGTTCGACGCATTGTTGTGAAAAAAATGACGTTATTGACAAAGTTTTGAGGAGCTTTAGTGTAAAAGGGAAGTTGACAAAGATGTTAAAGGATTTGTGGGAGTTACTGAAAGGCTTTTGCCGCATTCTTGGGATATTTTGTGTCTCTACTGATCATGTCAGCTGGATAGAAACTCTGGCCATTTATGATGTTCATCGTCTAAGGTATCCAACGACATATAAAAAATGTAGTCCAAAAAATCAAAGGGGGAACCTTCTTCTCGTGCTCGAGGTGTTTGTATGAAGTAGATAGCTCATGCATGGCCCTTGCATGCAGGGTGATGCAAAGCAAGTTTGTGCAATACACATAACTCTTGTGGGTGAATGAAGCAATCACTAAATCGGCATTAATGGACCCATTTCATTCAGGGTCCATGCTGCGAGACGGTCAAAAAGTTAACAATCTCCTATATACAATCCCTCTTGCCACATGTGTCATCAAAGCATGTAATGGCTCGCTTATTTAAGCAAATCAGTTCGAAAGAAATGAGTTGGACTCTTGGCTACATAGCACTATGCGAAAGGCCATCATGACCCAACTTATGCAAGGTCATCTTTAGACGAGTTCCATCGATGTCTCGATCCATTCACTAAATCGACAATTAAAATTGTATGTTTTTGATATACAATGGAGCACATAATTATTAAAAATTATATATTTCACTCGATACTTATATTTATAGGAAATGTAAATTAATCAATCTAATTTAGATTATGAAATGTTGTCGTATGATAAATGAATTTAGACGTATATATAATATATTTTGCCAACATATGTTATAGTAATTGGTTTTCGATCTATACAGAAGTGGACTCAATCCATTCACCAGATAATTAAAAATTATATGTTTACAATAAATAATGGAGCATAGAATTATATCTCTCATTTGGTACTTTTATTTATAGGAAATGTAAATTAATCAATATAAATTAGATTCTGACATGTTACTAGATGATAATGAATTTAGAAGTATAGATAATATATTTTCTAACATATGTCATGATATTTAAATAGTTTGCCAATTGTTGCGTTCAACAATATGTTGACCAGGAAGCAATTCGTTTTCCCTCACACATTTCATTTACATTGAGCTAATTGACCATGTCATATTTCATATATTATCTGTAATTTACCCTTTCTTCCATATGGGACAATGGGATACTGAATTTTTGACGGTGTTTGATATCCAACTCCTAATATACATTATCCGTTATCTGCCACGTTCTTAGACTAGCCGATATATGTCTCGATATCCAATATTGGGGGGTTTTCGATGTCCATCTGATATCCGATATTCAGTATCAGAAATCTCCCTGTTATCCACTGGTTATCAGACGTCTGACATGTATATGAGGGGCAAACCCTAGTCCAGGACTGTCAACTTGACGAATGATGTGACAGATGACATTTGCCATTCTCTAGATAATAGTAACAAATAAAGATTTATATCAAGAAACTCAAATAATTTGACTAAAGTGCGATTGACTTGACATCCCCATAATATCCATCAACCTTCACGAGTCACCTAACAGAAAACATATAATGGAACCATTATGACACTTTAAATGAAGATCAAATTACATTTGCATGGATTAGATCAAAGATAGACACATTAACATTCGGGTCAAATTTCCTATGTTTTGAAAATCTGATATCGACCCCCCGTTTTTATTATGCCGACCATGATCGAACCACCGATCCCTACTTGAAAATCCCAAATCGATCGATCATACAATTCATACCATACTACAAATTGGGTTGAAGGCGGGAAAAATTTGAAAATCGCTCAGTAGAACGACGCTTCGCTAGAACGCTACTGCTCATCTCCACAAGAACGAGCCTGCAGATCGTCTCCAGAGAGATTGATCATGGCGTCGGTAGCGAAGGAGAAATTCCAGTGAACGTGGATCTCCGATTTGCGCTGTACGACGAGATGGACACTGAAAACGATCCTCCCAATCCGCGAAATCAACCGCAGCGTGAACTTGTCGGAAGCGAGCTCAGAACGCGCATTTCCGATAGTTTCAGATCATCGAAGGCATTCTTTCCATGCAAACGCCCCCGAGAATTGTGTCACTCTCCCGATTCTCCCAGGTTTGTTCGGCCGGCACTAGAATTCGTTTATGTTATTCAATCAGAGGGTTTCCGGCATTGGTTTTTTTTGAAATTCGCATTAAATCATCGTTCAGGAGCAAAGGATTCAATAATACGCGCGTTCCATTGGCGGAGATCCAACCAAACTTTACACCACCTTCTAATAGGGCGTTCTTGCGACCGCCGGCAGCCTGTATGCAGGTTTTTAGCAATACTTGTTCACCACTGACGGTGACAGATGAAGAGTTTGATGATGAGATATTGAAGGAGATTGATGCCATATGCGAGCAGAGATCTTCTTTGAAGGAGCACTCGAAACGCTCTTTTGATCATGATCCTTCTTCCGCCAGTAATGGGAGATGTCTACAACAAGATCAAGGTCCTGATCTCTCTATAATCCAAAGTTCGAAAGAGGAAACGGCGCTCAACGAGCAGGATTCAAATGATGGGTCAGTGTGTGACGCTTACGCACAGTACTTCAAGTCACTGAACGAGAGACAAAGAGAGGCGGCTTGTACTGATATCTCTGTTCCTCTCATGATCGTAGCAGGCCCCGGAAGTGGAAAGGTCTAACTCATTATTTTTCTTCAATTTTCGCCTTTTTGTGCTATTTTTTCCTCAACCTTGTGTTTACCTCCAGACTTCAACAATGGTTGGACGCGTTTTGACGCTTCTGAAGAAGGTAATTCCTTCTTCTGTTGGGTATCATTATTGATATTTTTTCTTTTTTATTTCGAGATACCCAAATGAATTTTCTGTCAGGGCATCTCTCCTTCAAACATTCTTGCAATGACTTTTACCACTGCTGCTGCATCTGAGATGAGAGATCGAATAGCAAAAGTGACAGGAAAAGCCGTGGCGAAGGAACTTGCAGTCAGTACATTCCACTCCTTCTGTTTGCAGCTTTGCAGATCACATGCTGAGAAGTACGTTAAGGCGGAGACCGACATGGGAGAATATTCTATGGGTTATTTTTTGGCTAGAAATTCAGATAATAAAATATCTCAGTCATCCTTTGAAATCTTTAGACCGTTCTGATTTCCATGAATTCCACAGTAAAATAACCCCTCTCTTAGAAAAACTGCTTCACAGGTTAGATGATCCTAGTAATTTCCTTGGCCACCGGAGAAATGACAGGTTTCCGCTTGGAAGTTTCTTTTGTTGACTTGATCTAGGTGGTACCTAGGCAGATTGCCTTATGAAACTGTCGCTTGATAAGAAAGAACCCTTTAAAATTGGGTCACGATTTCCTTCAGACTCTTACTTCTATCTGTCGTGGACTAGAGTTTTTCTCTTGTTAACCAACTTTTCTGCATTTTTTTCCTCGTCAACTGTGGCGCTTTAACCTCTATATCTTTTGGAATCTTTTGTTTGAACAGGTTGAAACGCACCCCAGAGTTTCTAATTTACGGTCATGCACAACAAAGACGAGCTGTCATTGAGTCTCTGCGAGTGTTAGAGGATGAGAAAGAGGACGCTTGTAAAAGTAATGACGTTGGTAAAGATGCAGTTTGTTTCAAAGATTTGTCGAAGAAGTGGCAAAAGTTCGTTACTCAGGTCTGTTTTCTTTAATGTGATTTTAAAATTCTTCAAAAAAGTAAGATAGATCATATAAAAATATAACTTACCACATTCTATGATATTAATTTGTCAAATGTGATGGTGTGATGACATTAACTTACTGTTGTATCAAGACTCGGGATCTTTGGTTGCCTAGATTTGAGCCTAGTTTGGACCTATCTGCAACTCATGGTGTTGTTTTAGGCCAAGGCTTCTGGTAGGACTTCCGAGGATTACCAAAAAATGGGCAACGACAAGGGTGTATGTCCTTTCTTACTCATTCTATTTCTTCTTTTTTCTGATTTTTTGTGATTATAATCTGGCCTCTGTTTCATTTCTAGTTCTTGTTTTTGTTTACAGGCTAAAATTCTTGAGAGCTACGAGTCTATATTAATTTCCTGCAATGCTCTGGATTACCATGACTTCATAAGCTGTTCAGTGAAATTACTGACGGAGTTTCCAGAAGGTAAGGGTCAATTATGCAGAGTCCGACATTTGTTGGTTGGTTCCCCGACCCTGCAATACCAATATTTGAAAATTTTTTTTGTCCACTTGTAGTGTATAAAAACTGCATGGATCAGTGGAAGGCGATTGTTGTAGATGAGTTTCAAGATACCAGTTCAATGCAGTATAAGCTTTTACAAGTTCTTGCGTCACATAATCAGATAACTGTCATCGGCGATGATGATCAGGTCTGTTAGTTTTGTTTTCCTAGTTTTTCTTAAATGTCTTAATCTCTGATTGTTTTCTTTATTTCAGTCGATATTTAGTTTTAATGGGGCTGATGTTTGTGGGTTCGATTCATTTCGTCAAGATTTTCCTGATTACAAAGAGGTAAAACACACAGTCTTCTTTTCATCAACTTTTTAGTCTTGCGTTATTGTTTGTTAAAATTCTTCTCAGGTTAGGCTATGCAAAAACTACCGTTCAACTCGCTGTATTGTGGAGGCTGCTTCATCTCTTATTCGTTATAACATCAAACGCTGTCAGCAGAAAGAAGTCGACACAGAAAATCCTTCTGGATGTAAAGTATCCACTCTAAATTTAAAATGCACAATAATTCCGCCTAGAAGCAATGGTTGAATTCTACTTTACTCATGTGTGAGACATATTTCTAGATGCATAGTTATACTCTCTTTTCCTTAGTTATGGTTAGATTATTGTCAAGGAATGCTACACTGAAGACGCACAATGCTCATTTGTCATTGACAAAATCTTGGTGATGACATCTGATAAATTTGAATGCAAATTATCCTTTGATGATATTGCGATCCTCTATCGAAGACAGGTGAGTTTATGTTTGTCCATAATTTAGGGTCATGGTTTGAGTTTTCTGATTTTTTTTGAAAAAATGTGTTTCCTGATCCTTAACTACATTTTTTCTGAAATCTTAAATACCTAGGTCACCGGGAGGCTTTTTCAAATGAAATTTCGTGAGCGGAAGATACCTTTCAACAATCATGGCGTTGCTTTCTACAGGAAAAAGGTTTCTATGAAGTTCTACTTATTATCAACTGTCATCCGTGGATGCATATCTTTATTATTTCTATTTTATTACTGCATATGTTTGTGTATTTGTGTGAGTACCCTTAAAAGGCCATACACTATTTTTCATGTTACTGACCCACTTAATGTGAGTGGTGCATTCTGTAACCCTGCATATCGTGGGGACTTGTATTTGAGTTTGTATGTTCTTGTCTCCAAATCCCATTTGTTAGCTTGGGCTCCCAGGTGTTGAAGCCAGGAAGGTTTCAGAGGAGCTACGTTCAACATGGTATCGGCGAAGTCAATGAGCTGCAAATGAGGCGCGGAGGACTTTTGTCATTAATCTTTTCCTTGCCAGCAGCCACCCAAAAAACCGCACCTTCAATGGGACTTTTTGACTCCATATGAACCTGCATGCACTGACCAGTGCCATGTCTTCCTCTTGTCCTTCTCGAATCATCGTATAAGCCTTATGAACCATTCCTGGAAGTGTGATGATGCAAGTGTTCATGCCTGGATGCTTGAAGGAATGGCAAAAAGGTTTAATTCTCTTCCTGAACGCAGCGAAGCAGATTTGGGATCATTCACATAATAAATTTTCCAGGAAGAATCATAACTGGAAAGTCTATGGGTTAGTTACCAAGGTGAGGAATCTCTTGCAGGGTGACACGATTATAATGGAGTATTCCAAGGAACTGCAAGCTATCTGGTGGGAAATTGACCACTATAGACTAGGGAATGGCATGTCTCGGATGGGACGGCTTGGACGCAACTGGATAGATGATGATCGGTGACAAACGAGAGTGTGACATCTTGTTTGTCACGTTTCCTGTTCCGTCTCACGTCCCTGCGTTTTGACAAAACACATCACAATTTTGTCACACTGGCTTGCATGCCCGGTCATCATCCCGTCACCGGATGCCATTCCGGCCACACAGGACGAAAGGATATATGAACACAATATTTTTTACATTTGTGTCTCTCTCGCTCTCTCTCTCTTTTCTCACATTCTCTCGGTGTGTCTCACACCCTCTCTCTCTCTCTGTCAAACTCGGTCACTTGGTCTCTCTCTTTCCCTCTTCTCTCTTTCTGTCTCTCCGTTTCTCCCACTTCTCTTTCTCTGTCTCTCTCCCCCTCTTCGCTCTCGGCCTCTCTCTCCCCCTCTTCTCTCTTAGTCTCTCTCTGTCTCTCTCTCCCTCTTCTCTCTCGGTCTCTCTCTCTCCCTCTACTCTCTCTGGGTCTCTCTCTCTTGCTACTCTCTCTCGGTCTCGCTCTCCCTCTTCTCTCTCTCTGTCTCTCTCTCTCTCTCTCCCTCTACTCTCCCTCAGTCTCGTTCTCCCTCTTCTCTCTCTCTCTCTGTCTCTCTCTCTCCTCTCTCTCTCTCTCTCCCTCTACTCTCCCTCGGTCTCGCTCTCCCTCTTCTCTCTCTCTCTGTCACTCTCTCATCTGTCTCTCTCTCCCTCTACTCTCCCTCAGTCTCGCTCTCCCTCTTCTCTCTCTCTCTGTCTCTCTCTCCTCTCTCTCTCTCTCTCCCTACACTCTCTTTAGGTCTCTCTCTTTCCCTCCTCTCTTTTGGTCTTTCCCTTTCCCTCTTCTCTCTCTCGGTCTCTCTCTTTCCCTCATCTCTCTCTTGGTCACTCTCTTTCCCTCTTCTCTCTCTCTCAGTCTCTCTCTTTCCCTCTTCTCTCTCTCTCTCTTAATCTTTCTCTTTTCTCCCTCAGTCTCTCTTTCTCCTCTCTCTCTAGGTCTCTCTCCCTCCTCTCTCTCTCCTGGTTTCTCTGTTTTTTTTTGGGGCAAAAAACACGGTGTCGGGTATGACCAACCCCTACGGTTGTGCCCGTAGACCGATCCAGCCGTGCCCTAGATGCCACCCAGGGAGATGTTATTTATAAAATGTAGTGTTCAACAACGTTTATTGGCATGGAGCGAGCATACATGTCCTAATTATACACAAACCCTACTCGCCCACACACTTGTTGCAGAAAAGAAAAAATACATGAGTGATACCTATAAGGAGCCAAGAGAAGGTTGCTCATCGTCGTTAGTGTGCTGGAGCTCGCAGTGTGGCAATGCATGGCGTGTGCGCAGTCCCCCCCGCTGTCCGCAGATGTCACTTTGGGGTACATGGCAGGTAGGCCTATCAAGCGAGAGGGCGACCTCTCGCGCGTCCAGTGCTCCATGCAATTTGCCAGTCCTGCGGGCCCTCCTTCGACAGTGTGCGTCACGTACGAAGAGCTTTAAGCCGAGGCGCTCAATGCGATATCATCCACGAGCTGCCTGAGGGAGTTCCGGCCAAGAGAGGAAAGAGTGTGTGCATACTGCATGGTTGTCAAGGGCATCTGCTGTTTGGTTGCATGTGCGTAGCTGGTGACGAACACTAGTCAGACGAGGGCGGCACCGCATGATGGCCTGCCATATGCGGTGCAACCGCCACTGAGAACATAAGCCTGCATGAAGCATCCCAAAGGAGTAAACCATCACGTATCGTCATACCCTTGGTTACCGTATTAGTTTGGATGCCATAAAAGACAAAAAAGCAAAGAGAATGCTCCCTCCGGCAGGCCCCTGGTCTCTTTGTTTCCTCTCTCTCAATCTCTCTCTCTCTCTCTCTCTCTCTTCTCCCTCAGTCTCTCTTTCTCTCCTCTCTCTCTCTGGGTCTCTCTCTCCCTCTTTCCTCTCTCTCTCGGTCTCCCTGCTTCCTCTCTCTCAGCCTCTCTCTCTCTCCCTCGTCTCCCTTCTCTCTCTCTCTCCTTTCTCTCGGTCTCTCCTTTCTCTCTCAGTCTCGCTTTCTCTATCTCTTCCTCTTTCTCTCAATCTGCCTTTCTCTCTCTCTCTCTCTCCCCCTCTTCTCCCTCTCGGTGTCTCCTTTCTCTCTCAGTCTCTCTTTCTCTATCTCTCGCTCTTCTCTCTCAATCTGCCTTTCTCTCTCTCTCTCTCCCCCTCTTCTCCCTCTCGGTGTCTCCTTTCTCTCTCAGTCTCTCTTTCTCTATCTCTCGCTCTTCTCTCTCAATCTGCCTTTCTCTCTCTCTCTCGGTCTCTCTTTATCTCTCTCCCTCTTCTTTCTCGGTTTCGCTTTCTCTCTCTCTCATCATTTAACAATCTGTCACCACCATTATCTGGGAGAACTATCCCATCACGTCACCCGTTTGAGATCCTCTGTCACTGTCACATCATCCATTACTAATACTTCGTCCCATCATCCGTCATCATCACAACATTCTAAGATGTCATCATTCACTGTCACCTCATCAGTCACGGCTCTTTCACTGTGATGATTGACGTGAGAGGTGACGTTGGTCGCTCCCTACCATAGACCGTTACCTGACCAAGATTATGTGGCATCGAGATACACCTTCACAGATCAGCTGTATAATTTTACGATGGGACAGAATAAACATTATGAAGCCTTGAGGAGCCAAGTTTTAAATTATGAGAGGTTACCTAATCTTGAGAAATCTATTCATATTATGCTTAAGGAAGAGAATTGACTTCAACTTGTTCTTGAGGAAACAAGCTCTTGACTTATGGTCAAGTCCAAAAACAGAAGACTCCGCTGAATGGACTTGAAGAGGGTGGAGAGATCCAATTCATTGTCACAAAGCAGAAGAGCGAAAAGATTGACTAGAAATTTCAAGGAGGAAGGCAACATTATAGAGGAAATAAGGAGAAATGCCATTCTGAAGAGACTTGTTGGGATCTGCATGTACATCTGCCCAAATCAGTTTAGGCTTATGGTACGAACCTTGACCTAGGCTCGTATCGGGAGGAGGATTGGGGACGAGGAAGGTTAGAAGTTCCCGGGGTAGAGAGGTGAAACGGGAATGGTAGAGGATGGGCCGAGCTGAGGAGGTAGGGCTCGGCCGAGGACGAGCCGCCTGAATGAAACAGTTTATTAATAAGGCATTTGTTCTTCATGGATGGCCATAGTGGTGAATTAAATAGCAGTTGAGGAAAGAAACACGTCAATGTTTGTCATATAATGGCATACTTCTTAAAAAAGTTGTTTAATTCTTTGGACAGTAACTATCCTTCACTGTTTGCTGTTAAACAGCCTATCTTTAGTGAAGTGAAGACGATAGCGAGGACGGGGATCGTGGAGGGAGGAGGTGCGTGGACGTAGGAGAGACGAGCGAGGAAGAGAAACCACTGATCCTTAATAACCAAATCCAAGTCTGCCCTCCTACAAGGAGGGTTGTGCTATTTAAAGGGAACACAGGGGAAAGGAAACATAGCGAATGACGATAATGCCCTTCACGCCGCCAGGGGACCTTATCAGCTTATTATGCGAATTCACAAGGAACGGAACAAGGAGAGCCAGAGACTGAGGCACCCAGAGCTGGTAATGAAGAATTCACATTTCTCAAGGAGTTTGAAAAGTTGAAGAGCAAAGAGGTCCTGATATAGATTAGGTATCAAGTAGGGTCATTCTGTGGTAATCCTCCCTCGAATAATATTCGGAATGAGGAACTTCAACAAGAATCGAGAAAAAAATTCTAGGCAGGTTGTTGTTCTCATAGATCAATCAAGAACAAACTGGTAAAGCTCACTGACAGACGAGAGACCGATAATCAGGAAGAAGAATGAGATATGGATTGAGAAGAATTGTGGATTGATCCTTCCCCCTTTTGGTGGCAGGCCATTCCTGCAGTTCAGCCTTCAGCTGCAGCTGCCGATTAGGAAATCAACTTTTCTTGGAAAATACCCCTCCGCATTCGCCCACTCCTTTATTTATAGTTTCTGTCATATGTTCCACCTATTCCATTCTTGTGACCTGTTCACACAAACTCTTCTTAGCCCGTCTTTGGTACGTTTCTCCATATCCCATGGCATTGTCTGAAGGCACATTCTCGCTAACAAGAAGATTGTATCAAGTCCACTGAAGTTTGATGACATTTACATGGTTGAGTGAAGCGAGCTCACAGAGTAACAGTGGTTGGCAGGGGTTCCAGTTTTGCCTGCACATTACCAGTACAAGATGACACCCTAATATGCCCTAAGATGCTGTATCCTGGGCACGATGACCTAGGAGATGATGAATTTCCTGCATGTCAGCTTTGTGAAAGATAGGTCCACAAGGATAGTGCCAAATATCATAATGATGGGCACATTTATGAGCTGACTTCCAAGGTATTTTTAGCCAGACAAGGGAGGACAGTTGTGTCACATAACTTAAATCTGCAGGCTTTATAGAAGGAGATTGAATGTCACCGCGCCATTAAATGAGACCTTCAGGCGTCAAATTCTCCATAGGGAGAATGTGCCTGATCTGGAAGCGGCTGTGGAAATTGTGAGGGACAAGGAGAATCACTTGAAGCTTGTTCCAAATATGTCCAAACCCAATTCGGTTTTGTTCATGGGCGAAAAGGTTAACTTTAATCCTACCCAGGGAGACTCTGCCGCAGGTCGTTGAGTTGCCAACTTATCCACTGGACAAGTCCAAAGGGATGATGTAAGAGATGCCCTCTGGCGTGTGTACTGAAGGAAGAAACGGCATAAGAAGGAGACGCATTGGAAATAAGCTTGCCATAACCAGAAAGAGCACAGGAAGACATATGGTCTTGGTCTTCTCAATTCTAT
Source organism: Wolffia australiana (assembly GCF_029677425.1). NCBI lineage: Eukaryota > Viridiplantae > Streptophyta > Magnoliopsida > Alismatales > Araceae > Wolffia > Wolffia australiana. The sequence continues at coordinate 12,592,622 of NC_135844.1, forward strand.
TCTTTATATTTTCCTATGGACAATTTTTTTTTTTGATGATGTATTTTTTTGCCAAATTTTCTCAAAGTGCATTGTACACATTCTGATATGACTTCAGACAATGCCGTGCAGCAATGAAGAAAGAGAATCAATTGAGAGAAAAAGATCAATTATCCCCATGAGTTATCCAGGTTCTGGAAAAACTACCAAAGAGAAAAGATAACGCTCTCAACACTGGAACAACAAAGGAAAAACACATTCCAGATCTGTAATTGGTAAAATGATCTTCAAGCTGCGCATGGACACCATTTACTCCTGTTGGAGGAAGCCTTTCTGAAAATTCATGCCTCCAAAGATTAAGCGTTTATATGTTATGTGTCTTAGTGTTCCAACTCCTATATGATGATAAGGAACCCCTTACATGAGGCGAGTTTGGCATATTATGTTCCTACGTCTATTGCCAACTCCAGGGGCAGGGGGCTTCTTTCTGCCAGCCCTCTCCCTTTCTCTACATCCCCGTGGAGCTCTTCACTTATATCTATGTTTTGGGCTTATGAAATTCTGTCTGCTCTTTGGTTGTGTGATATTGCAGTATTATAGAACCTGAGAGTTCTTATTGGCAAAGATAGGGATAGTGAAGGAGAACCGGCAGTAAGACGTTGCCTGGAACTCAAGGAGAGGGAAAAAATTCTGGAAAAATCATCAGCGAGCGGAGTTAATTTGCTGGAAGAAAAACATGATGCGACCTCACCTCCCATGAGAAGGAAGCTAAAAGGGAATATACACAATATTCGGTGTTAAAATATCAGACAGGGCCAATATTGGGCTGGGCCTTGTTGGACAGAGGAAAAGCCTGGAATGACGATGTAAAGAATGGAAGTGGTTCAGAGGGCGGTTAGGTCTATTCTGGAATTCTGATCTGGAAACCAGCCGGCGTCTTATGGAGGGTGAGGTGAGTCAACCTTAGATTCCTCCCGTAGAGCGTGGGCTGGCGGAGCACAGTGACGAAGCTATAAGAGATCCCCATATGTGGAAGGTGTTCGGCGGCAGAATTGAGGACGGAGCTATCTCCTGGTATGCTGGTGGTTTTTTTCTGTTGTCTATCAATACATAGGACGTATCACATCGTGCATGGAGCAGATACAAGAACCAACAATCTGTTGACATCTTGGCTTTCCTCCTAAAGAAAGGGCTGCCTATTTTAGGAAATACAAGTAGAGTGGGAAATGACTACAATAGCCCTGGCAGGTATAATGACAAAATACCTTATATACAATTGAGATCGTATCACAGTAATTCCCATTTAGTAGGTAGACATCGATCCTAGTCAATTTGTCTTATAACCCTCCGTGATACTGCTCTGATGAGTAAAGGGAGTTTTTTTTGTCTTATATTAGTCCTCTGTGAAACTGAGACGAACTCCATGAAGACTTATCAAAGGAATAACAAGAGAAGGGTCGTCACACGTGCGGCTCAATAAAGACACGTGGGCAGATTTGAATAAAAGAGCGGGAAAAGGGAACTATAAATAAAGGTCTAAGCCAAGAAAGGGAGGCAGTTTTTGAAAGTTCAGATCGCTTGGGCGAGAATGCTGGCAGGAGATCCTCCTGTCCAGGGGAACAAGAACCGATCTGGTCTTGTTCTGAGTTACTAGTCCTAATTCTTTCCCTCTCCCCTTCCACCTACGCTCAAGACTTTTCCTCTCATTCTTCTATCATTCTCTCAATTGATCCACGGGGATCGTGTTGCTACAATTGTTCTTCTAAGAACGTTGGGTTTTCTTTGGAATCCTTTGGTTTTCTATCAATTTCGCCAACAGGATCGTATCAGAAGCAAAGTCTGCTGATTACGACACTTGAACTATTTAATTTGTTGAATCTTCTATAGCCTATCCCCGTGAGAACAAAGAAATTGGATCAATCCATCGCAAACATCTACTTGATATTCTCTATTTTTTCTTCGGCTTACTGTACCTACTATACTTTTACTAGAGCTCCCTAAATCACTTACATTCTTTGTAGTGGTTCATTCTCTTTGGTTCTTGTGTAAACTTAGGTGGTTAGAGCTGTCATATCTATTTTGAGAACTGCATTGCCACAGTGTGGAAATGGTCCCTTTCGTCAGGCTTTCAAGGCACTCCTCCTCTGTGAAAAAGAGGTAAAGAAAAAGGTATTGAACATCATTTTTTCTAGGCATAATTCTGGAGTCCTGTCTTTCTATCTTATATTCTACTTCATGATCCATTGACTTGTATTCTCATTTTTTTGATTTTATAATACAGATAATTGATTATGTCGAGAAGATCGCATCTGCTAGAAATGTTCCATTCTTGTCTGCAGCCTCTGATATATTTGGGGCAAAGATTTCTGGTACATTCAAAAGGTCACACATTTAAGTTTTCTTGGTGAAGCAGTCCCCTCTCTCTCTTCTTTCATGTTCATTTTATGTACTGTGTTATTGGAACACCCCAACAATAACCTTATGTCAATCTTTAGACTTGAGTTGCTTAATTTTTTCCCCTCTACGATTCCTCACTTTTCAAATCTCTAATTCTACATGGTATCAGAGTTTCACTGACGATTAGCCAGAACTTCTCATCCGTAAAGGCAGTGGTCTCATCTGCGACCTTCTCCCCCTTCTGCACCTTGTTGCTTGTAACAAGTCAGAGATAGAGAGCTGTGGAACTAGGGAAACTACTGAAGAAAGCAACACTACTAATAACCATGATAGAAAAAGCAAGAACTTCATTGAAGGAGACCAAATTAGCATCTCCTCTCAAGTGGCCGATATGCTAGCAGGAAACCCCAAGATCCTGATACCCAAAACCCTAGTTTCACCCCGTTGGGAGGGCAGCTTGGACGTTCCCAAACGAGTTATTCTTCTCAATTACCCCTTTTGTCTCTGTAACCTGATAGTGGGTTGGTTCTGAACTGGCCCGTACCGGATCAATGTTGTTTCTTTTCTTTTATGTCTTTTATTCTGGACCCCTAATGAGGTACCCATAATGGGCCTAATTCCTGTAACTGGTATATTTACTGGATCCTAATTCGAAGTGTTTATTTTTTCCTTCCAAACCCTAAGAGGTCTCATAAGCCTCTGCTAAAGCAATGACTAACTGTTATTATGGCTGAATCATAATTCAACTTTATCTGGACAGTGGTCCTGGTAGATATCTTAAAGAGACTACCATAAGGTGTGCTGCAGATGGAACCTGTTTGGAAAAAAATGCAGCAGTGAGCCCTGCACTAGTTCCCAGAAGAAGGAAACAGTTGAATCTCATAAACTTGTAGCTGCAGAGTAGATAGGGAATGCTTATTTTCCAATGCAAGGAAAAAAGTGTATCAGGGGATATTTTTATTAAATACTTTTTAAGTATGCATTGTGCTCAAGGAAAAAAACAAAGGTAATGTGCATGGAGAAGCTAGGGTTCCATTCATCCTTGGAGATGATACCTCTTCATCTTGGCCAGAGTACCCTGTGGGACCTAGTTATACAATGAAATCTTATTTGTAGGATTAAAAAGTAAAATTTCTCAGCTTATTCTTTCCTTAACTTTCTCTCTCTCTTACTTTCGCTCTCATCTCTCGCCTTCAGGAGACACATCACAATTGCCACTAACCACCACTACCACCTCTGAGACCTGTCTTGTCACTACCTCTGTCCGGTGTTGCGCCTTGTGGTTCTTAGTCACCATATCTGTCCTCTGCTATGGCTGCCAAGTCTTCTCGCGGCCACCACAATGCCTGTCCGCTCTTGGGTATCCTAAAGGGAGGTTTCTCATTTGAAGGAAAAAATATACACATGAGAAATTACAAAAGTGCCCTTAATGGGCTACAATACCAAAAGGGTGTATATGCATGTGCCAATCACATAAGAAGTCCCGAAGAACAGAAAATAATAGAGGTGAAAACGTGTCATTTCATCCAATGCATTGCTAGATGCTTTAGAGGAAGGTATTGGGGCATCATTAATTGAGGAAGGTATTGAGGAAGGTAACGATGGAGAGCATTATGCTCTCTTGAATTTGCTTTTGCATTTTATATTAATTCTTTTCATCTATTTGCTCTTCTGAAAATTTTACCTATCTTATTATTATTGAAGAAATGAGACATGATGTTCTATGGCCCTATCTGTCTCTATTACCTGAAAATATGACTTTCATTTATTTCAGGGCCCAACTTACTCAAGGCCGCAAGGTCCTGTCTTCCTTGAGCAACTTTTCAAAGCTTGTTAGTGAGGTGATTGCATCTGCTTGATTAAAATTTAATTCCATGTTGTGTTGTATTAGTCCTCAATGTTCATTCCCTTCTATAATATATAAACTTGTATGCATAACTTTAAAATTTTACCTTCATTGCAAAATAAATTTTGGTCTAGTATAATTTTTGCTTACTGAAAGATATGCAGATTAGTTTTTTCATACATCATACTTCTGATTGTTTTCTTTGCATTTTTTTGTGGACCACATTTTTTATCCCTACATAGGAGTTGTCTATCTCTTCAGTAATATCAGCTGCGACCAATCTGTTACCGCAGGTATGGAATACGATCGATAATTTTTATGGCTATAAGAGAAGTTAAGTCATTGATAGATCCAATGTGTTATTGTTTTTTTCAATACCTTAGTTTTCTGCTGAGAACATTATTGTCAGATAAATCCCTTTTTTCTTTATCCTTTCTTCTTTCTTGTTTTGCTCTTCGTGGGCTTGTATAAATATTAGGGATTCCAGCCCCAGAGTAAGTCACTGCATTTTCTTGTTACTCTTTCCTTATGCTTCCCATATTCCATGGTGTTTTCCCAATTATGAAGTTACGATTCCAAAGGCTTTTCTGGGAAGGGTGGGAGTTTGGTTACATTGACAAGTAAAAATAAATTATTTCTCCCTCAAGTGAGGTAATAGACTACAGGTCTAAGTCTCACATAATTGTATGAAGGACCCTAGGTCATGGGTCTATTCCCTAACCTTAAAATTTTAACAAAAGAGTATCAAGCTGTACTTCCCCAACAAATAAACATAAATATACAACATTTCTATGCTCAGTGGACCTGTTGGAACAATTCCCCATGACGGATGTATGCTTATCTTGAGGCCCCTGTCTGATCATCTCCCAATTTCGTGGCAGATGCAGGAGGGTCATGGCCGGCCTACATGTTTCAAGATGGACAGATCCTGGTTGAGGGAGCAGGGATTCAAGGAAGAAGTAGAAAACTGGTGGTCATCCCAGTTTGTACAGGGTACTGGTAAAGGTAAAGTGGCTATTGGATGGACTCCGAAGTCATCTCCTGGGGATTACGAAGAGCATTGGGGGGGAGAGAAACAGATGATGGTCAGAGGATTTGGATGGTATAAAACAGTTGGACTTTGGAAGACACAAGAGAATGATAGGATCCCGACCGGGATCGTATCGGGAACGTGGTTAACCCTGGCAGGGTGGACGACGCCAAGGGAATGAGAGCGGGAAGCGGCGGAGTGGGCATCGCCGGAGAGGTGGGCTCGACGGAGTGGACATCGTCGAGAGAGGAGAGACTACTGAAAGGGAAATAACAACTAACAACTCATGTCCTGCCCTCCAACGAGGAGGGATACGTATTTAAGGGAAATGCGAAAGATGAGAATGCCCTTAGTGGGCTAACTAGATGGAGTGGGTCGTAACAATACTCCCCCCTTCGAGCACAGCTTCTCCTCAAGCTGGTGGGTTGTCATCCACTGTCGGGTTGGTGTCGGTGTGCGGCTCGTTCTCGGGCATAACAATGAGGATGTTGAGCGTTTTAAAGCAGCGATGCCCTGGCGGGAACTTCTCGTTGTACTGATAACAAAGGCCTTGGGCTTTGCGGGTGAGAACTTCCTCTTCGGTCAGGTTGAGCCGGCGAGGGCGGGTGGATGGACTGCCGTTGCTGGTCGCCGTCGTGAGTGTTGAGGCCGTGGAATCCTTGAGGGCGCCGGTGTTGGAGGTGGTGGCCGAGGAATCCTCGATTTCCCAGAGGATTGCTTTCGCTTCGAACGCACAGTCTGTGGATCATAACAGTTGACTTCACCTCGTATCTTGGGCTGCAAGGCGGCATGGAGGGCGTACATGGCTGTCTCTTTGGCAAGGTCTGGGAGGTAGCCAACCAGGCCCATGAACTCTGACACAAGCTCATCCACGGTGCCGGTTTGGCACAAGTTGAACATGTGGCGGTAGGCGTTGCGGGGCTTGAGTCCAAAATGCTGGTTTAGTTGGCGTTTGAAGTCCACCCAGCTCTGGAAGCCCATGCGACCGTTGAGGTAGCAGAACCAGGAGGATGTGGCGCCGTCCAAGTAGGATTAGATCAAGCAAACCCGTTCCGCATCATCCCGGGGGTAGGCCTGAAAATATTGTTCCACGTGTTGCAGCCAGGACTCAGGATCACTGTCGGAGAAGACAGGAAGGTTGGCCATGTGGTGGCGAGGTCCCAAGGTGGGTGACCGGCACGTCCCTAGCGGCCACAAACTGGGTGTCCTCGGGGTTCGTAGTAGCACTCGTAGTTGTCATCCCATGTGTCATCCTCAATGGTGTGCACCAGTCTGCGATCATGGCAGGGCATGACCGGTGGAAGTCGAGGCAGCTGGCGGGCCCCCTGATGACGGGGTCGAGTATTGATGGTGTCGTCCCCGCATGGGTCGAAGCGGGGTGCTTGGAGTCCTGGTTGGCCTGGCCGGCGGAACGGGGACCCGGGTCGAGTCATGAGTTGCTGTGCCGGGAGATCAAGCGGGGGTACCTGCGGTCGGTCTCCAGCTCCCACTGCTGACGAGGACCTTGCATGACCCGGGTCTCGGGGGCAGTGCCCGACTCAGACTGCAGAAGTGGCGGTTGACGGTCTATCGGTGGGGGCGGTTGATGCCGTGCCTGGTTGTCTTGCACCCATGGTTCAACTTTTGCCTGCCCCTTTGGGACGGGTTGGGCGGTCCCCGGGGGATCTGATAGGATCCTCGAGAGGATCCTAAACCCTTCTAGGGGTAATTTCGTCATTTAGCCCACAGGGGCATTTCAGTCATTTGCAATTATGTATTTCCCTTTAAATAGGGATGCCCTCCTTTAGGAGGGCAGCGAAGAAGAAAGAAGAAGTTGCTTGTCTCCCCTCTCCTCCTCCCCGCATCTTCTGGTGGCTTGTCCTCGGCCGATCCCTACCCTCCTCTGCTCGGCCTTCCCCCAACCATTCCCGTTTCACCTCTCTACCCCGGGAACTTCTACCCTATCCTCGCCCTCTACCCTCCCTCAAATACGAACCTAGATCAAGGTTCGTATCAGGATCCACTAAGATGCTGATGCCCTTGCCCGGCTGAACTGAGCTCACGGGAGCCCAAGACGATGGCCCTGGTTGGGACGGGCCAAAGGGGAACCCTACTAGGCTGTTCTTGGGGAAGAATCTCGTGACCCTCCCATCCATTGAGTCGCCGGCTTGGTGAAATCCCGCTCAGGCCCCATGGTGATCGACCATGGGCAAGAGGCCCACCTCCATTGTGTTATCTGGGCCGAAGGGGCCCCAGGGTGGGTCCCTTGCGGGAAAAAATCCCATATTGGGCCCGCTTTCTGGGTTTCCCATTTAAACGGGCCCATCAGAGCGTGGGCCGGGCCGATCCCAGCGTCGGGCCTCTGAGATAGACATTCTCATGAACATCAACTGGGAAGTGGGATAGCAAGGCAGCTATGTCCTCAAGCGCTGATCGACAATCAGAGACTGATTAGTTTTGATGGAGATCATGAGCCTCTCACATTGGAGCTTGGAAAAAAACATACCTGTGTCCAAAGTGATGTCCAAGCACAAGCCAATGGTCCAAGCCAAAGTTCGCCTCAGTGTTAATGAAACTACCCTGAGCTGGGCCTTCCATATGAAGAGAAACAAAATGTAACTTCTCGGAGTCTGGAATTCTGTGTACCTTGATGAATCGCTCTATGCAATTCGTCCATGTTTGAGCATTACTGTTGACATACAGTTAATCTCCCTTCCTGAATTCTGATTTGTTCTCAGGTGGGGTGGTTTGGGTGACTGAAATTCGGGTATACCTGGCTTTGGCTTTGGTTACTGCTCTGGACGTGCTGGGAATTGGTCCTTACAGCTTAGTGTTCATTGCTTTGAGTTGCAGAAATATGAGTCAAAGGGTTTACGCGTAATCGTTCAGATTTGGAAGTATTACTTTTCCTTTCTCACCTAATTCTTCTATACTTGTTGAACTTTCTTGATTGTAACACAGTCTAAACCTTTTACTGTGTCAGCGATGACCTTTAAATTTCCTGAAAAAGCACGAAGATTCCTTGGTGGATCTTGAATGAAGGATGACTAGACAAAACTGGATTGATCAAGGATTGCGCTCAGCTCTTTTTTGATTGTTCCTTTTGCCCGAACGGTATGGACATGTGAGCCACTCAAGGGGGTGGATATCTCATCAGAGGTGGCATTTTGGGAGTCAATACAAAATGGAGCACCTAGGGGGCGAGCTGGACAGGTTCGGCCCTTCGCAGTGCTATGGGCACTATGGCTGCACAGGAATGAATCATCTTCAACGAACGGGAAGCATCAACGGATGCGGTGATACAAGCAGCTGCGGGTTTTTACTGTTGCATGGTGTAAAATCCCAAGGCCAAGGCCCTGGACGGCCTCTTAGGCCCTTCATGTACTTATCGTTTATATTTTTATCTTACTGGGAAGGTCACCGACTTTGTGTGATCTCCCCTATCCTTATTTCAAAAAAAAAAAACTGGATTGATCAATCGCAGACTAGATCTTGCGTACCAATGAAAGCCGCTCTGATATCAATTGATACCGTCTTTGGTGTTGGACAAGAAATACCAGAAATATAATACAATTTATCAAACCAACATGTCAAATTTATGTTTGTGCCCCATCATTATATAAGGCTTCTTAGAAAAACATCATTCAATAAAGGTGTCGGAAATGTAGAAAATGTAAGCAGAGATGTGGACGCAGCAGTCGTTCTTATCTCAGGCAGTACCAAGCTGTAACAGATTTAGAGATGCTGCAGAAGCACTTCTCAGGCAGCAGTCGATCAGAGATGCAGGACAAGAGTAGGGTCTAGAGAAAAGAGAGAAGGGAAGGCATATTTAGGTTCCAGAAAAAGGAAAAAAGCTCCCATAATGCCATAGAGGACATTACATCTCTATTTAACTTACTATATTGTGTCCTCTGGGATCCGTATCTGACATTAGAACGGTATGAGACAACTGCCAATGTGATGGAACGGTACAAAAAAACCTATAGGATGGACTTCTTCACTCTGAACATAGGGAATGACAGGGAGAAATGGCATTATGTTACGAACCTGCTGATTCGTATCAGTGAGAAGACGAGAAGGGAGGGAGAAGGCGCCGGGATGGTTGTCGGCGTGCCGGGATGGACTACGACAGGTGGGGGCAGGCAGAGTGGACGTCGCCTACGAGAGGGGTTCGGCGGAATGGACGTCGTCGGAGGGAGCCAGACACATTCTTGTGATACTTATTGGCTGCCCTCCTCAAGGGAGGGCTGTTCTATTTAAAGGGATTACATAGGGCCCAAAGGACCTAAATGCCCTTATTGGGCTAAATGGCGAAAGAGGCCTAGATACATAGGGGTCGTATCACATTATGTAAGAAAATGGGAAAGATAAATCTTGAACTCGAAATGAGCCAAATGATAATTGACGTTCATATGTTTTATGTAGGTCCTTCATGAAATGAAGTCAAAGTACATAATAAACATTATCGGACATTATGTTTTAAAAAAAAAAAATTATCGGACATTTAGTTCTTTCATACAGCAAATATGATTGAAGCTTCTTCAGTACTTTTTGACAAGATTCTGAGGATTGTTGAAGTGCAGATTGAGAAAAGAAGAAAATTTTTATTTCATTCAAAAAGATACATAAGAGAGTATTTTCATCAGTATTTATAGGAGCCGTTTGGGCAGTCGCCCAATGGCTAGTTAACGGCTAGTTTTAACTAGCCGTTAGGTTTTGCGGTGGGGCCCACTGTCTCCTAGTTGGCTCGATAAGATAGCATTTTGATTTGGGCCTTTTTCTGCGGGCTTGGGCTTATTTCTCTGGGCTTGTAACACATATTTCTCAACACTCCCCCTCAAGTGCAGGAATGTACACTTATCATTCCAAGCTTGGATCTCAAATATTTAGTTCTATAGATTGGTAACCCTTTAGTGAAAATATCTGTACATTGCTCTTCAGAGCTTACGTACTCCGTCTTCAGGTCTCCTTGTTCCAAGTGTTCCTGTATTTAAAATCTGTCTATGTTTACATGCTTCATTCATGTTATGATCCACTGGGTCATGAGCTATACTGATAGCCGATTTGTTGTCGCAGCGGATAATAATTGGCTTTAGAAAAGTAATCTTCAAATCTTCTTATAAGTTCTTGATCCACATTGCTTCATCAATTCCCTTTGACATTGCCCGGAACTTAGCTTCTGTGCTGGATTTTGATACTACACTCAGCTTCTTGCTCCTCCATGTAACTAAATTGCCTCCCAAGATTGTGCAATATCCCGTAGTTGACCTATAATCAAGTCGAGAACCAGCAAAGTCAGAGTCAGTATACAAAATAAGATCAATCTTACCTGTTCTTCGGTGTGCAATACCCAGACCTGGTGTTCCCTTTAGGTACCAGAGAATTCTGTTAGCAGCTTGAAAATGCGAATTTCTAGGTGAGTGCATAAATAGACTTAGTACATTCACAGCATCACTTATATCTGGTCGAGTATGTGCCAAGTACAAAAGTTTTCCTATTAGACTCTGATATGAAGTAATTTCTACTTTAGGGTCAGTTTCATTTAAAATTAGCCTATGATTTACTTCAATTGGTGTCTAACTTATGTGACAGTTCACCTGTTTTGTTTCATTTAGAAGATCTAATATATATTTTTGTTGCGTCATTAAGATTCCCTCACTCGATCTTGCAAACTCGATGCCTAAAAAATACTTTAAGGGCCCTAAGTGTTTAACCTGAAAGTTCTTATCCAGGTGTTCTTCAAGTCTCTTTATTTCTTCTAAATTGTTCCCTGTGATTATAATGTAATACATATACTATTAAAATAGTTAGTAGATCCGTTGTATAATGTTTAAAAAACATAGTGTGTTCTCCATTACACTTATTATATCCTAACATCTTCATGGCTTGGGTAAATCTCCCAAACCATGCTCGAGGTGATTGTTTCAAACTGATAGGGACCTTGGTCGAGGTCCGTATCTGAAGGTGGAAGAAGGTGAGACGAGAAGGGAATTCCCGGGGTAGAGAGGTGGAACGGGAAGGGTAGGAGAGGAGGCCGAGCTGAGGAGATAGGGATCGGCCGAGGACGAACCGCCTGGAGACGCGGTGAGGTAGAGGCGATCACGAGGACGGAGATCGCAGAGGGAGAGGGCCTGTAAATGTAGGAGAGACGAGAGGGGAAGGAAAACCAATACACTTCATAACCAAATGCCAGTCTGCCCTCCTTGGAGGAGGGCTGTGCTGTTTAAAGGCAACATAGAAAGAAGGGCAACATATTAAAATGACGATAATGCCCCCCACGTGGGCTGGGAATCCTATCACAAACCATATAAAGCCTTTTTTAGTCTACATAGTTTTCCTTTGTTTTGTTGATTCTCATATCCTGGAGGAATATTCATGTAAATTTCCTCCTTCAGGTCTCCATGTAAGAAAGCATTTTTAATGTCATATTGGTTTAGTGGCCAATCTAGGTTAACTGCCAAAGATATAAGAATTCTAATGGTATTCATCTTGGCAACTGGGGCAAATGTTTCCTGGTAGTCAATTCCATATGTCTGAGTACCTATCTAAATTTCCATCCGAGTTACACTTCATTGTATAAACCCATCTACAATCCACAGATTTCTTATCTTTTGGTCGATCCACAATTTCCCAGGTTTTATTTTGGACTAGAGCTCTCATATCTTCATCCATTGCTTCTTGCCAACTAGTAGTGTTCATTGCTTCTTTTGTGGACTTAGGAATAGTAATGTCTTGGATTTTAGTTAGAAATACCTGGTATTTGGGTGATACTTTCTCATAGTTTAGACAGTTTGCCATAGGGTATTTCACACACTTTCGAGTTCCCTTTCTCAGAGCAATTGGCCAATGACCACTTGCGTCTTCAGAGGTTACTCCCCCTTCAGTGGGTACCTCTACCCCTTCATTGTATGAGTCTCCCCCTTCACCCAAATCCAAGTCTTCAGGTAGGCAATCCTTTTTCTTTCTTTGGTAGTATTTTGTGTATGGAGTAAGTTGGGATGATGTGGAAGTTTGTTCAGCTACATTCTCTATCCTAGGTTCTGTTAAGCTGCACTCTTGATCAGTTATCAGGGAATTATCCCTGATACTTGTTCTGACTTCATTGTCAAATACTGGATACCTGTCTAACAATTGGACTAATTCAGGAGGAGGTTCAGATTGTATTTCAAGATTTCCAGTCTTACTATTAAGTATAGAGGTAGTATCTAGGTGTGACTCAACACCTCTTGGCTTGTAATAAAAAGATTTTTCGTCAAAGATCACATCCTTGGTGACTATATATTTTCGAGTGATAGGGTGGTAGAATTTATATCCTTTTTGTGTAATAGAATATCCCACAAATACACATTTCAACCCCTTTGTAGACCATTTATTCTGTTTGTGTCTGTGATTGTATACATAACCAACACAACCAAATATCTTTGGAGGTAACCCTGTCTTTAATCTCACATTTGGGTAATATGCCTCTAGCAAGTCAAGTGTGTTTTGAATGCTAGAGTGCTTGAGGGAAGTCTATTGATAAGATGTGCTGATGTCATAGCAGCAAAACCCCATAAATTTGTAGGGACATTCCCTTGGATTAAGAGTGTTCTTCCTTTAACCACAATATCTCATATTTTTCGTCCAGCCACACCATTCTGTTGTGGGGTATATGGACATGATGTTTCATGTCTTATTCCTTCAGACATAAAGAATTCAGTTAGCTCAGCATTAAGAAAATCTTTTGCATTATCTGTTCTTAATCCTTGAACTTGATCACCAAACTGTCTTTTTATGAGGTTACACAATCCCTTTAAATTTTTGGTAACCTCATACTTGTGTTTTAATAGAAAAACCCAACTATATCTACTATAATCGTCCGTACATACTAGGAAATACCTGTATCCTAGTATGTCTGTTTGGGGAGATAGCCCCCAGACATCATAGTGAATGATCTGGAAAGGCTTTAACATTCGTGTATGACTCAATGGGTATGTGCCTCTCTTAAATTTTCCTAATTGGCATGCTTCACAAACCAAATTTTCAACAACAATGTCCTTAAACAAATTTGGATACAAATATTTAAGAAGATGGTAGGGTGGATGACCCATTCTTTGATGAGTCTCTATAGCTGTTTCCTCTGGAGATAACCTCACTGCTGCCACCTTGGGTGTATCTCCTGGGTGTTCCATGGGAAGGTAGTAGAGCCCTTGATGAACCCTAGCTAGTCCAATCCTCCACCCGAGCTCCTTATGACATAAATAAACGTCCAGATTATCAAATAAGATATTATACTCTTTTTATTTTGCTAGTTTCTGCACAGATACTAAATTTATAGATAGTTTCGGTACATGCAACACATATTTTAACTCACCAATGTGTTGAATGTGCAGACTTCCGATGCCAATTACAAGTAGTAATGTACCATCAGCCGTTTGTACATACTTATCAGGATGAACTGTCTCATATGTCATAAAGAAATCCTTTCTAGATGACATATGGTCTGTTGCTCCTGAATCTAGAATCCATGCACTTGTTGGATTTTTAGTGAGTAAAGTAAGAGAATGGTTTAGATCTTCCTTACTAGAGTTAGCTAGTGACGTGGATCCAATGACTGTTCCAGAGTTAATGAAAGACTTTATACTTTGCAGTTCTTGCATCATCTTTTTGAAGTCTTGGACTGAAGGAAGATTGCCAAGAGATTTCTGGCTTTCTCCAGCTTCACCCTGTTGCATCATCATATGAGCTCGAGCAATATGAGGTGGTTTGCCATGAAGTTTCCAGCACTTGTCCTTGATGTGCCCCTTCTTCTTACAGTAGTTGCACACAAGGTCTTCTCTGTTTGGTCTTTCTAAATCACCCTTTGGTTGGTTCTGAGTTCTTGCTACATGTGCTGTGCTTTCAATGGCTCCTCTAGCTGAGTTGAGTCTGCTTTCCTCCTGCGTGACTTTGGACACAGCTTCATCAAACGTAGGCTCATCCTCTCTATTGTAGAGTTGACTCCTGACTGTCTCAAATTCTGGCCGAAGTCCTTGCAAAAACTGACACAATCTATTTGTTGCCTCATGTGCCCTTGCTACTGGATCAGTAGAGGGTGGCCTACAATGATCTAGTTCATTGTGGATATCCCTTAGCTTGTTTGAGTAAGTCAGGACATTCATATCTCCTTGTTTAAGTGTATAGGATTATATGACGAGGTCAATAATTTTGGCCTTGTCATTCCTTTTTGAATGACTCCGATGAACAGCTTCCCATAATGTTTTTGCAGTTCCATGTGATGAATATTGAACCAACTGTTGTGCAGCAATTGAATCCAACATCCACCCAAACACATACTCCTCTTCGACTAACCATCTTGGATAATTCGGATGAGTATCAGGTGGACACACCTCAATAAGATGATGTACCAGCTTCCTGGGCTTTAAAGCAGCTTGAATTGTCCTCTCCCACAATAATAGGTTTCTGCCATTGAAAATATTGCATTTTGCCATAACTGGAAGTGTGGTAATCCATCTATCAGTAAGAATCATCTGATTCCCTGATGATGGCATTACTTCTTCAGACGAAATCTTGGCCATGTTATCTGCCATGACTTTTGTAGATGATCTGTAAGAAAAAATGGCTAACCTTTAGAATGAAATCAGTCCTCCCGTGGGATGACCTTGATGCAGAAAATCTTCAGAAATCACTTGGTTGGCTCTGATACCATGACAAGATTCTGAGGATCGTTGAAGTGCAGATTGAGAAAAGAAGAAAAAATTTATTTCATTCAAAAAGATACATAAGAGAGTATTTTCATCAGTATTTATAGGAGCCGTTTGGGCAGTCACCCAACGGCTAGTTAACGGCTAGTTTTAACTAGCCGTTAGGTTTTGCGGTAGGCCCCACTGTCTCCTAGTTGGCCCGATAAGATAGCATTTCGATTTGGGCCTTTTTGTGTGGGCTTGGGCTTATTTCTCTGGGCTTGTAACACATAATTCTCAACACTTTTTAATTTTTTTTAGTGGTCTTCTTTTCTAGCGTTACCTTTTAGAGAAGCGTGCAGTCATTGATGTGGAGGCTGGAAAATATCTGAATGAAGACCACGACCTAAGATCGGTGAGGTTTTCTGATAGGTTGACTCTTTTTTGTTTCAAATTGTCTGAAATTTTGTTTTTCTTTATTTGTATATTGAGACAGGTCAAGCTTCTCAGGTTATTTTGATTTCGTTTATTTTCAATCTTTATAGGAGAGTACTTGGTCAAGTACACGGTTAATGATCTGAAGAACATTTTATAGTGTTCTCCATGGTCTGGTCAATATATCCATCATTCTAAGAAATAGAGATGGTAAGAAATCATTCATCCAAATGATTACAAATCCTATTTTCAGAACTGGTTGAGTCATGTGAATGTGCAAAGCACACGAGGGCTTCATATTGTGGAAATGGGGAGAGGTGTCGAACATGATTCTCTTTTGCAATGGGGATGTATGGGGTGACATGACTTACAGGCACAAGATGGTTTCCCATCCGTTTGGATGATTGGAGAAGAATAACTTAGCGACACTTTCTCAAGTATAACTCTGAGGGGACAAAAGTAATACACAAATTTTATGGCAGAGTAAAGAACCAATTCAATGTGTTTGTAAATTTTTTTGGTCTCAAAAGGTAAAGGATTTATTTAATCAGGATTTAGGTATCATAATTCCTGAGGCCTGTTATAATGTGAGAATCATCATTTGTATAAACTCCACAACAAAATTGAGTTGTTGAGAGGAAAATATATCATGTGGTCAATACTGCAAGGCCTCTTCTTCATCAGCAGAATGTGCCCAACTACCTTAAGGGAGAATCTGTACTGACCACAGTCCATCTGATTAATCGGCTTCCATCAAGTACATTGAACTGAGAAAGCCGAGTGTGCACAATCTCAAAATTGTTTCCTCTAATTAATCTGAGGACCCAGCTGAAACTTAGAGTGTGCGGATGTTCAAAGTTCAAAGGAAAAGTTCAGTCCCAGTACAACTAAAATTTTGCTTGTAGGTTATTCACAAGGAAAGAAGGGACATGTTAACCAGAGAGTCCTGTCTTTTAACTTTACTTTCTCTGTAATGGGCCTATTACAGGCCCATAAGTCCAATATGTGTAACCTGTTCGTGTGCCCACTTTATTAGGGTACATGGGGAGACTTTTGTTTGGTTGGAATAGAATATTGTTTTCTTGTTCTGTCTCTTCTCTCTTTCCTCCTCAACCTAGGGTTAGGTCAAGGAGAGCTCACAAGATATAATTGTTCTAACCCTAAGTTGAGAAAAAAATCTTAATATTTGCTGACATGATGTAATGTCATTTTTTTTTGAAAGATGATTTAAGGCGGTCACCCAACAAAGCGGTAACCACCCAATGTTACACATGAAGAGCCCTAAAGCTCTACTCATACTTGGTGAACCCCTTTCCTTTCTGTTTACACCTCAAGGGAACAATGACGCCATGAGGCCCTCGACCTCGTGGGCGCTCTTGTTTGTAGAAATCTTGCGCTTCCTAAATACTGCTTCATTATGGTGTAGTAATATTGCCCAGAGCACTGTCATCGCTTGGCCCCCCTCTCCCCTCTTCCTATGGCCGCTTCTTCGTATGAACTCCCAGAAGACCTCCAATGTCGCATTCACTGCCAGCTGCGCTCGGGTGGCCCAAATCAAGGGGGCGAAGGGGTTTCGAAGAATAAATGTTTGCAGTCTTTCCTGCTTCTTGTGCATAAAGTGCATGCGGCCAATGTATCTGGATACATCCTCTTGCGGAAGACGTGGGTCGTCAGTCTTTTGTGCAGTAAGAGCCATCCAAAAATCTTAATGTTTAGCAGAACCTTTAGGCATCAAATGGTCCGACATGCCTGGGTAGTTGGTTGGTCCTCATTTCCCTGATGGATACTAGCATAGGCCTTCCAAACTGAAATGGAAGCGCTGGTCCAAAGCCATCAATCTTACTTCCCAGGTCTTGGCTGACAGTGATTCAAGGCTTGTTGCATGCCCATGAAGCACCCTACCCTTTGGTCTGACAGGGCACCATGTACCCTCGGATTTGTTGGCAATGTTTTATCAAGATGAGTTAGAGTACAGATCCCAAATACCTCCTCACGTTGATAATTCCCTTGATATGTTTGAGGTTATGATTACGGATAGTACATCTGAACCTACAAAGCTGATAGTATTGCTGGAGACCAGGCAGCAGTCAGTGAATGGAGAGCAAAATGAAGCTGTAATTGATGATGTTGTGCCAAAAGATTTTGAGACTACCCCCCAGCTTGAAGGATCATAAATTGACTGACTAGATGAGGCTGATAATTCAGGTTAACTTATTGAATGTAGGAACTAGTGTATTTACCCACTGCTAAGAACCTGGACGTTCTTATTGGAAAAGATTGGATAGAGGAGACCAGGTAGTAAGATTGAAACCAAGAACTCAGAAGTAGAGGCAGCAAACTGGAAAGACCATCGGGGGAGGGAGGTAGGCGGCAGGAAGAACATCACCAGCGAAAGGGATGTAAGAACCAACATTCTCCATTTGCTTCTTACTTTCCCGTCTAAAGGGAAACTGCCCTATTTGAAGAAGAATACAAACATAGTTTAAAGTTGACACAAATTCTACTAACCGGTAAGATGATGAAACTGCCCTAAATACAATTGAGATCGCATCAGTGCTCCCTCCTTCCATGACTTGCTTGTCCTCAAGCTTTTAACGATGTAGGGGTATGGTTGAAGTGGTGCCAGTGGAATGATGACAACATTACGAATGTGCAATGATGGCTCCTGCCTTGACGATTGAAGTTCTGCACAATAAGTCTCTCCAAAGTTGCATGGAAGAGTGTTATCTTCTCGGTCCATTCAGCGATCCGTCCTCACAATGAGCTTTGTGCATAGTAGTGTGGTGGAATGCCACTGTCTCATCCCAAAAGTGATTTTTGCACCATGAGCTTTTCCACTGTAGCATGATAAGAATGCTGTCATTTTGGTCCATGAGTATTTTTGCACAATGAGCTTGTCCAAGGTAGCACGGAGGGATGCTGTCATCGCAGCCCATGTCGATCTATTATGGCAGTAGCAGTGGTGACAAAGGATCAAACTGTCTCTGATACCTTTGATAAGAACCTGGGCATTCTTATCAGAAAATATAGGATGCAGGCAGTAAGATCTTTTTCCAGGAACTCAAAGGGAGAGGGATAGTGCTGGAATGATCATCAGCGGAGGGAGGTAAGCAGTGGGAATAACATTGGCAAAGGAGATACAGAACAACCAACTTCGATTACTTCCTCCCTTTTCCTTCGAAAGGGGGGCTGCATTATTTATACAGGAATACATGCAGAGCACGAAACATGTTAGTAAACTGAGTGCGTCAAAAGACAAAACTGCCCTAATTTGATGTTGTTGGGTATATGCAATAAAATATAGATCTGATGGATCTATTGAAAGGTAGAATGCCTATCTCGTAGAAAATGCTATTTTTAGGCACTATTGAATTGATGATGTTGAGACCTTTGACCCTGTAAAAAAATTAAATAGAGTGCATATATTCATTGAACTATTCATTTACATGGTGATTCAGATGAAGAAATTTATAAGCAGCTTTTTCCGGGTTTTTATTCTCAGATATCTGGTTCTAAAGTTTCAAAAAATACACAAGGCCCTGTATGGTCAAACAATATTGTTGGGTGTGGTTCAGAAAGTTTTATTTGAGCCCTGAAGAGCATGGAATCTACATAGAGTTAAAGTGATGATACCATATTTCTGAAGCATTTTCCATCTGGACACCAGACAGTTTCTCTCGTATATGTAGATGTTATTATGTAGACATGATGATGATAAAGAAACATAAGTCTTTGAGTGTTAGATTTTGAAAGCTTGAGGGGGGAGCTATTTCTCTTCCCAGCTCTTTTATTTCCTTATTTTTTCATATGCAACCCTCTTCGAGGATTAGTTTGACAAATGCCCCTGTAACGTCTCTTATTTTTGACCGTTGTAAATGGGTCCGGTTTTAAAGATCCGAACCCAATATGTATCTCTATAAAAGGGGTCTCTCCCCTATCATATAAAGTAAAGGCATTTTCTCTGCCTCTTCCTCCAAGTCTTTCTTGTTCTTCTTCTTGCTCTTTGATGCCCTAACCAAGCACGCCTGGAAAAGCTTCGAGAGAGAGATCCAAGGGACGCAGGAGGAACTACATTGGGTATGCATCTATCAGCGCTATTTGAGGTTAAGTCTCTGGGATAGCTAAATTTTTTTTTAGGTATAGAAGTTGCTTAATCAAAAGATGTCTTCTTTATCTCTTTGAGAAAATTAATCTTTCTTGATTTGCTGGAATAGACTAGGATGAATGGGTGCAAGCCATCTGCAATTCTCATTGAACCTAATACTACATTGGGTTTGAGTGAAGAATCATCTCTTGTGAATAGGGTGATGGACCAACAGCTAATTTGGAAATGAATTGATTTGATTTATACAAGTTTGTGTACTGTATTATGTTGGACTTTTCAGCTAGCTTAGGCATAGCCCCTGAGGACATTTGCAGGCAGCATACAGAGTACCATCATTAGTGATGGGTATGGCAGGGCACACAGGTTACTGTTTAAGATACATGGTGGAATGAATTTAGAGATCTATACAGTTCAGATCAACCTCAGGGTATTATTCGTTTCTTGGCGGAAATGACTAATACCAAGTATAGAGGTCAAGTATAGAGCACTAAAAGAAGAGAATATGTGACAGTGTATGGCTAAAAATTATTTTATATGATTTCAGAGTATGGAGAAATCTTCAAATTAAGTTATACAATGACCCAGTCAGAGATTGATAGAGCCCATGAACTGGTATAACATAGTTGAACAAAGCACATTGAAATCTATGGGCATATCATATGGGAGAACGTAAATCAATAGATTATTCAACTTCAATATTTGCCCACCTCTCAGCAAGTAGCAGATTTACTTACAAAAGGCTTACCAGGAAGCCCGTTCCAGTAGCACGTGTCCCAGATGGCTGCTAGAACCCTCAACCTAATAGCCCAAGGGGATGTTTGCTGCAATGGAATTCTACTTTTACTTCTTTTTTCATCTTAGGTCCAAAACTGGGTCCCATTATCCTTTTATTTTCTTATGTGAGGCCTGTTATAATAAGCTCACTAATATGTAGACCATATTAGTAGTCGTGTATATACAGCATACAGAAAAGGCAGATTTAGTGATTAGAGAAAATATCTGTTTTCGTTTACCTGTGAGCTGTGGTTTGGTATCTCCATTTCTGAAATGTAAAGGCAAAATGACCGTAGTATCCTAAGTTGGCTAACATTATGAAACTAACCTTAGAAAGGATGGGGACCATTTCACATAAATACTTATTTTTGGATTGCAATCTGGTTTGATGGTCTTTATTTTTCTTTTGTACATTTTGTTGATGTACTTTTCATAAAATCAAAGTTTTTTGTACTCTGTTAAAATTGAGTGCAGTATTGTTAGAGATAACTTTTGAAATCATGACACTTTATTTAATGACCATTATTAGTTTGGAAATTAATCCAACCCTTCAAAAGTGTGAATGGCAAATTTGAATGTGTTGCTATAAATTCTATGATTTTCAGGTTCTTCAGTACCTACTGGATGATGTGGCTGAATTTCTTTCTTCAGTCTCTACACCCAACGAATGTATCAAAGATGCGGCTGAATGCAAGGGATGCCAAGGTAATCTAAGTGCCTTTCTTGATTATATTTCTCTTAGAGAAACAGAGCAATTTAGAGCCTTGAGGCGGGAAAACGAGAATTCGGTTACACTGACTACAATTCATCAGGTACCGAATCTGTCTCCATATTATTTACGAATTCTATTTTTTCTGCCTTAATATGATCTTTACATTTATTATTCTTTTGCAGTCAAAAGGTTTAGAATGGGATACAGTTTTTATTGTGAAGGTATGATTTTGTTTCTGATGAATGATATCCTCGTTGTGTTCTTATCTTTCCCTGTGGTGTTGGAAAATGTTTTTATTTTTCGTCAGTATTTTGCAATACGGAGGAAGACAGTAATCTTCTTGTCCATTTTTTGTTGTCCCGCCCACCCTCACCCACAACCCCCATCGCTTTTTGTTGACCCTCACCATATCTAGGGGTATTTTGGTCATTTATCAACAGGCATGTCTTGTCCCAACGTTTTTCCCCCAAGTCCGTGAGTTCTACTCAGCTCAACTAAGAGACGGTTCTCTATTTCAGTTATGGGCAGATAACTGGTCATCAAGTGGCCCTTTGCGGGAAGCATTCCTTGCGTGATTTGCGCTTGCCCGATGTCCTTAGGTCACAGTGGGAGAATGTTGGGACAACACATGGAACCCACGGGTTGACAGTGCCTTTTCAGACCAAAGAATAGTGGAATTCTCGAGCATGCAACAAGCTTTGAAGCAGATTTGTGCATGACCTGGAGAAAAAGATTGCTGGGTTTGGAATAGCACTCCCTTTTCAGTTCAAAAAGTCTGGGGATCCGCCAGGAAAATGAGGGGACCAAACAACTACTAAGGCGCGTCGAGCAATCTGGCATCTACATTTCCCACTAAATTTAAAGATTTTCGGGTGGCTCTTGAGCCACAAGAGACTGGTGACCCGAGCTTTCCGCGAGAGGATGTGCCCAAATACATCGGCCACATGTCCTTTGTGTACACAAGGTGACGAGGACTGTAACCACCTATTTTTCGAGTGTCCTTTCGAACGGACAATTTGGGCGTGTATGCGACATTAGTTGAGGCCTTCTGGGTTTCCATGCAGAGAGCTGATCCCAGACAAAGAGAAGGGGGTCGAGCGCTGACAGTGCTTTGGGGAATATAGTTACACGGAAACAAAATGATCTTCAGGTGGAGGAAAGCTTCAATAGACAGCCTCGCCCATGAGACCGAGGGTCTATTGAGGGCATGGTTCCCCCGGTGTGAACAGAGTGGAAGAGGTTGATCATACATGAGTAGGGCAACAGGGTTCAATACGTGTTCTTCTCGGGTGGTTACCATTTTGTCGAGCACCTTAATTTTGTTTTAAAAAAACATACCTGAATACATCGATCAGATTCCCTTGATTTTTTTAATGAAAAAATAGTGTATTTTCTTCGTGCATGGAAAAAGGTTCTCTATATACTTATACAGTTTAAGAAGACAGTATTTTGAATTCATTAAAGGATTTTAGTGTTGGTATAATTTTCTACATACCAACATTCATAGAAATATTAGGATGTTATTTTAATGGTTTAAATGATCCCAACTTGACTCCTTTTCTAGGTTAATGATTCAGAAATTCCTCTGTTAAATGAATTAAGCTGCTCCAATGAAGAATGTGGAACAAGTCTTGAGGTGAGATTCCTTATTTTCATATATTTTTCGTTCGATCAGGTTTTCCTTGATTGTTTACGGATATTCTACAGGAAGAGCGCAGGCTTATGTACGTTGCAATGACTCGTGCTCGTAAGAGGTTGTTCATTCTTCATATCCTTATGGATTCAAATCAGATGGTATCTACATTTAACTATTTATTTATCTTTTTTTTTGAAAAACATTTATTTATCGTTTTATTTCTTTATTCTGCTCGCTAAGTTGCTAACTGTTGTGGGTGTAGCTGCTTGAGCCGTCAAGATTTCTGAGAGAAATACCTGCTCACCTCCTTGAGGGCCAGGTTTGTGTTGTAATTGTTCCATTGAATTTCATTATTGTGTGATTTTTTCGAGTATTTTTGCAGCATTGTTTGAGTGGAAAGAAACAAAAAAATTTCTTGATTTATGATAAGTTTTATGCCAAGAAATACAAGAGGAGGAACAGGCATAGGGCTGGTCAACGCCCTAATGACCATACGCATTGTCCTGAGTGCGGACTCAATAAGGTGGGAAGCGCAAATCCCTATAAATAAGGGCAGCTATCCCAGACGAGGTATCCTTTTTTAGTCATTTCTTGAAGTCAGTCGACGGTTAGTCGGAAGGCAGAAGTAGCTGAGGGGGCAGATCTCGACGGCGACTGGAGGGAGGAGCTCATCGTAGAGGAGACACCCGAGGAACTGGGAGAGGGAGCCAACAACTGCTGATTGGAGGGAGCCTTGCTGAAGAATCCGGAAGATCTGGAAGGAGCATCTCCAGAGGAAGGAGGACCGTCCTGATTCCCATCCCAACCCGCTGGCCTGGTCGGGAAGAGATTCTAAATAGAGAATATGCGCACCGGGAATATCTATCTATCTTAGCTAGCGGGGGCCCAATATTTCTCCTTATATCATCGTTCGAAAAACTCATTCCTATTAGAGAGGCATTTGTCGAGAACATATTCAGATTTGATCTATTGATATCTTCGACTATATCAATTTATTAGGGCCTCTGTGACCTTCGCGATTTTCCTTAAATATGGTTATGGGTTTTCTAGAGATTCTTTGAGAATGCCATGCTTGAGATTTGTTGGTAGGATAGATTGGTGTGAGAAGATTTTACCAGGGTTGGGCTGAGGGGAAAGCTCCTATTCACTCTTAGAGCAGAATAGAGTTGTGTTAGTTGAATGTGGAAACAGAAATAATTGGAAGTTATAGAAAATGACCTTACACGATGGAAAGGTCACCCTCCCCGTGAAAAGACAGCAATAATCAATTATGGAGTCTGTTTCATTTGTTTATATTCTTCTTGATCTTTCTGGGTCATTTCTAGCAGTTTTACTATATTTTTTTGAAATTTTGCTGTGTTATTTTTGCTTATAGGAAATGGATTGCAGGGGGAGTTTACCTCAATTGTCAGTAGAACGCAGTCTCACAGCTTCTGCAGGTTCAGGATCAGAGGCATCTAAGGATGTGGCCAGCGATCTTTCAATCTCCTTTTCATGTCCTGCGGATTTTATCAACGATGTGGAAAATACTGATGTATGCTTTAAAAATAATTTTCTGAAAAGGTATTGACGACTTTATCAATTTGGTCTTTGTTTCAAATTCTTCCGGGGCATATGCCTGCAACTCAAAACTTAATTGTAGGCAAGTTTATACCCATATTATCTTTTTCATCCATTATGATATAATTTCCCTCAGTGTTTTATGTCGATATACTGTCACGTATCCTATCTGATCTCCACCAATGAGCACATGAACTTTGTTTCAAAGAATTATTCCATTGTCTATACCTGATATTCAGTAAGTTTTGAATAAGTATCTTCGTCGCATTTTTGATGACCTTATTTTTTTCAGATTTAATGTGGAGGAGCGATCAGCTGTTTCCCAGTTATTTCATCAATGGGCAAGAAAATCAGCATTTCAAATAGCCAAACGCTTGCTTAATAAGGTGCTTTTGCCATTTCTTTCATCAGTTTTTCCTTCATCAAGAATGATCGTAGCAAGTTTTTTATGATTTCTCCTTTGGCCGCTGTAAATCCCATTCATACTTGACACATTCTGCATTCTCTTTGCATCTATCTTTTGAATGGGACACAGTCCAAAATTGCGGAGGTAGAGGAAATGAAGGTGGCCAAGCATTGGCAGTGTTGTGGGCTATCTGGTTGCATCAAAAGAGGTGTATTTCAAGGGAAGAATAGCTTCTACAGATGGAGCCATACACAAATTGGAGGGTTAAAAGGCGACATGGCTCCAGCGGGCAACTGGCTGAGAGGGGAGGATTTGAATATGATTGGATTGATGGTGAAGCGACTGTAAGGTCCTGATGGGGAGTTCACTGATTCATCGGGTGTTCACCCCTTTTATATTTTAAAAAAAACATCTGTTGAATGGGTTTCTTTCTTTTCTCTCTTCTATCTCTATGTAATAGACCATTTAGATGAGCCCACTTTGGACTCTATCTCCTCCTGTCGGCGCTCACATTGGCTCAGCTGTCCGTCATAATCGCTCTGCTGTCATGGCTGCTGAAAAATCCACTACAATCACTGCCAATCTGCCGCTGGTGCCGCCTTTTCTCTCAACACCATAATTGAGTCATTGACACTACCTCGCATTCATGCTGACTTTTTTTTTACAGGATTGAATCTTCTTCAGTGGTGGCAGTATGTTCATGAACATCTGTCCTTGAAACAAAAGCTTATGAAGCATCCTGTAGAAGAGACGTCGCTTCCCACTGCATCCCATTATGATCATTGGTTGGATGTCGAGGGTGGTGTTCACCGATTGTTTTGTAACAATATCCTTTAATCTTTTTGTGCTGAATTCTGATCTCTCAAATTTGCCAAAGAGATATGGGACACTGCTCAAGAATCTCGTTCAAAGAGTGACTCCTTCCACAAATTTTGTCCAAGGTCTCCAATCTGTTCGGGAGTATAACATCAAATCGACTTCTCTGTGGGCTGAGTTGGATCACTAAATGCCGCCAGAACCCCACTTTGTTGACCATGGGTACGTCATGCGACTCTGGATGTTCAAATTCCTCATGGGATTGAATCCTGAGCTTAACCATCAAGAATACGTTGTGACCTATAAAGAGGCCCTTCAAATTGTTCAAACTGAGGAGTCACATCTTAGCATATTCTACTTGAACCAGCCTCTGGGATGGCTCTCCAACAGCTGGGGAACTCACGTCCTCCACCTGTCTGGGAAGGGCCATTTCATATGCTCTCTCCTGCAGTGACGCACCCTCACTTCGCTCCCTTAGTCTTGAAGTCGACTCCACCAGGTGAAGGGACTTACGGAGATCCTTCTCTTTTCTGCAACTATTACAAGAAATGTGGTGATTCCAAGGAGACTTGCTGCAAGCTGCAATGGAAGAATGTTCACCAAAGCCACTAGGTGACCGCTATGGCGTCTCTTAGCTCTCTCTTGGACACATCAGCACCGGCATGGTCTCTCCTCCTATGCTCTTTTGTCTTCTCCCGGGGGTACTCAAACTAGCAGTCGCTGGTGCATCGACCAACTTTGCCACTTCGCTGGGCTTTACTTCACTGGTTCATAGAGCTAAAAATTTTGTGTCTCCCTCTCCTTTGTTTTCATGGATGCTAAGGATCGTTGACTCAGGCAACATAGCTTATATGACCCTTGAATCCTCATGTTTCCACAACTGCACCCACTTTGCTAGTTCTCATAAGGTTAGTTCTGCGTCCAATGAACTCCTCACAGTTGCCGGCGCGGGGTGGGTCCAATTCTCCTCCCATCTTACTCTCAGCCATGTCCTTCATGTTCCATGTCTTATCGTAAGCCTCCTTTCACTTTGTCATCTTGTTCGAGACCTGGTTCGAGATTTATCCTTCACACTTTAATACATGCTTCTATTGTGATAAGGTGTTGGGCAGATGATAACACTGGCTGAGAATAGAGGTGGTCTCTACATCCATCATCGCTCTCCTTCAGTCCCTGCTATTAGAGCTACTCTCTCCTCTATGACACACGACCCGTGATTATGTCAATTCCACCATTCTGTCCTTCACCTCTCATAGCATTGTCCATGAAACATCATGTCCATACACTCAACAGAATGCTCTTGCTGACCGCAAGTTTCGTAACATCTTCAGTACTATCAATTCTCTTCTTCTTAACATGATTATGTCCAAATATTTTTTGGGTGAGGCTACTCTCACCACAGTCCATCTCATCAACTGCCTTCCCATCCGTGTCCTTTCCCACATTCCTCCGCTTGATGTCCCACATCGGGCTTATCCCTTGGTTTCCTTGAAAAGTAATATTATTCCCTCTTTTTTGGGCGCATTTTTTATGTTGCCAACCACCAACCTTCTCGAGATAAGCTCGATGCTTAAAGGGCTATCATCCGTCTACCTAACATTTCGTTGTGATTAAAGTTGTCACCTTTGACAAGTCCACTCCCTTCTACTTTATCGGCCCTTCCTCATCCTCTTCCCTCCTCGTCCACCTATCATGTCCCTTGATTTCCTTGTTCCCCTTATACCTTCCTCCTTACATCTACCAATGCTGATCCTTTGTCCACTCGCCCTCTATAGAAATTTGAGGGGATCACATACGATTGGCGCAGCCGTCCTTCAGTGGTCCTCTGTATCTCGCCACATGCACCTACCTCTGAACCATCGAACCCTCTTCCCTCTAGTGATGACCTTCTCTTTGCTCTCCGTAAAGCCCCTCGGTCATGTACCGACAAATCACCTTATCCCTTGGCCATGTACCTACAAATCACCTTGCATTGTCTCTCCCCTTCTTACTGTGAGTTTTTTATGAGTCTTCATTTGATTACCATTCTGAAGACTGGGCGCGATATTGGCTTCTCTTTTGTGGCATCATGCTATGGCAACTGAACGTGCTGCCTTGGACAAAAATCAGATTTGGGATCTTGTTCTCTTGCCTTTGGGCAAATATTTGGTCGGTTGTCATTGGGTCTATGCCGTCAAGTACCAGTTTGGTGGCACTCTTGAACCTTCTAAGGTGCTTGGTAGCTAATGGTTAACTCAACAGGTTGGTGTTGATTTTTTGGAGATGTTTGCCCCTGTTGCTAAGATGATAATTCTCCATCTGCTCATCGCTTTTGATGTTTATCATGATTGGCCTCTTCTGCTATTTGACGCGAAGAATGCCTTTCTCCATGGTGATCTCCATGAATAGGCTTATATGTCCTAACCTCTGGGCTATGCAGCTCCTTTGGTGTCCCCTTTTGTCTGCTATCTTAAGAAGGCCCTCCATAGCTTGAAGCAGTTTCCTCAGGCTTGATTTTGTAGCTTTACTCAATCCATGAAATTATTTGGTTATTCTAAGTTTAATGGTGATCATACCCGTTTCTTTCGTGCAATGGGTGTCACACTTCTTCTTGTGTACGTGGATGTCACTCTAATTACGGGAAATGACTCACATGTGGGGGCTCAGTTGTCTTCATATCTTATTGGTGAATTGACATGAGACATCTTGGCCTACTTCATTACTTCCTTGGCATTGAGGTGGTGTATTCTGCTACTGGTATTTTTCGTTGCCAACATAAATATATCTCGCTTACACTCGCCCTGAAATCCCTTATGCAGTAGGTGTGTTGAGCCAATTTATGTATAATCTGAAAATGTGTCATATGTGCACTGCCAACTTTGTACTACGCTATCTCTAGGGTACTATTGGACTTGGTCTTCAGTTCAAGTGTAATGGTGGCCTCCATTTAGACTTTTACATGGATGCTGATTATGCAGGTTTACATATTGATCAGCGCTCAACAACAGGGTACTGCACTTTTCTTGGAGAGAATCTTATAACATGGTGTGGTAAGAAGCAATTCGTCATTTCTCGATCCAGTGCTCAAGCAAAGTTTTGCGCCCTTGCTCAAGGTCTGTGCAAGGCATTATGGCTTACCAATTTTTTTAAGAGCTGAAATGGTCGTGTGATCAACCTACTCAAATGTTTTGTGACAATAACTCTACTATCAGCATAGCCCATGATCCAGTGCAAAAGGACAACACTAAACATGTTGAAGTTGATTGCCACTTTGTTAAAAAGAAGCAAGACTTGAAATGACTCTGCACCCCGTACATCCATTGGGTTGTCAACCAGCCGTTTTCTTCACCAAAGGCCTATCTGACCCTCACTTTCAAGAGGTGTGGCAAGTTGGGAATGGATAATATCCACTCACCAGCTTGAGGGGGATCGTTTAATGGGTTTCTATCAAACTTGCATCAGCCGTCAGAGGCAGAGTTCAGAGCCTTAGCACATGGTGTACGTGAAGAACTTTGGATCAAAGGCATCATGGAAGACCTTAGATTATTCTCGCAAGGGAATATTAAACTGTGCTGTGCTAATCAATCAGCCATTGCAATTGCCCAGAATCCACTTCAGCATGATATGACAAAGCACATTGAGATTGATCGCCATTTCATTAAAGAAAAAAATGATGGAGGAGTTATCGCACTCCAGTTTGTGAGGTCATTGGAGCAAGTTGCTGACATCTTCACCAACGGCCTTCTCGGTCCCCAGTTCCAAAGACTCCGTCTCCAAGTTGGGCATGATCAACATTCACGCCCAACTTGGGGGGGATGTTGGACAATCCTTTATTATCCGTCTTTTATTTTCCTTTATTTTCTTCTCTTATTTTCCTTTATTTTTCTTTATATTTATTTATAATTTCTTCTTCATGTACTAATGGGCCACATGATATAAGTGGCCCATTTCATTTAAGTGACATGGGGCTCACCCTCTCACTCTCTATGGCATTTTAAAGGGCAATCCCGTTCAATAGAATTAAGGGTGTTTTCCTTCTTTTAATATCCACTCACCAGCTTGAGGGGGATTGTTGAATGGGTTTCTTTCTTTTCTCTCTTCCATCTCTATGTAATAGCTCATAAACCCTGGCCCATTTCGGACTCTCTCCTCCAAATGTAATGAACCCTAAAACACACTTATGAGGTTGAGCCTCTTTCAAATTTAAGTTTCTTCACTATCTATCCAATTAAGAGCATCCTAGTTATAATACTGCTGATACTTTTTGAAGTAAAATTCTTCTTTTTAGGATGAGAGTAGAGTTGAGCTGCGTGAACTCGAGCATCATAGAGAAAAGTACGAAAATCATGACATTAGCTTTATTGAACGATGATTAAGATTATACACATAATTGTAACGTCCTGACGGAATCAGCGGCACAGTGAGTAATTTTAATGGATATAGAAATAATGAAAGTTATGGGGACATAAAGAAGAATAAGTGGTAAAGCTAGGAATTATATACCGCCTAACACTTTTGAATGCATTGTGAATGGACTTTTATGCTGCCATCTTATTCTCTTTGGAGTTTGAGCTGAAACTATTGAATAGGCTCATTTACTATTATAGTCACCCACTATTGGATTGCTCACCCATCCTTTTTATTTTTCATTTGAGGTTTAGCATTTCTCCGCTGACTCTCTGTCTCGTTGCTAACTCGACGAGAGATCCTTAATTTTTTAAGATTAAGGAGTTTGTCTTTTCATGATATGAGGTCAACATATAATTCCACGATACGTCTTGATCTAGGAACTCTCTTGAGTTATTGCCATCGTATCACGACAACTATACCCCACAAAGTGTATATGGGACTTATGCGAACATTGTTTTTGAGTATTGGTGTTGAGGTGTTAATGATGCAATTTGATTGTCGTCTCTGCATCAACTCGGTGTTGTAGGGGTTGGAGATGGAGGTTTGTTTTGAACAAAGATAGGGGAAATCACACAAAATCGGTGAGCCTCCACTTGTGACATATAAATATGATTAATAAGTACCATTATGGCCTACAAGGCTGCCCTGTGCCCTTGCAATGCGTTTGTGAAGGGTCCATGCGAAGGTGAAACACGCCACTGCTTTTACAACAACGTCTGTCGATTCTTCTTGTTTGTGGAAGATGACTTCGTTCCTGTGCAGCCATAGTGCCAGCCCACTGTGAAGGGTCATGCATGGCCCACTGTGAAGGGTTTCAAAACACCTTCTGTGAGGAGACATCCTCGAAGCGAATAGGCTGATAGATGCATAGAGCTTCGACAAACAAGCACTTGAAAAAATTCCTCGAAACAATTACGCACAGTTAATTCTTTTGGGTCTATAACTTCATTGGCAAAACTCTTCTAGTGTGGCCATTACCTCTGTCTTGACCTTCTTCCAAAAGACACTATAAAAGAAAATTGGGAGGCCATCCGACCTTGGGGTCCTTCTCCATTCAGTCCTTTGATGATGGCTCAAACCTCTGCCTCCGAGTAGGGACAGAGCAGTTCTCCTTGTTGTACTACACCCAGCCTAGTTGCGCCTCGTCCACTCTACCTCCATTTATGTTTCGCCTCTCGCTGCGAGAAATTCATGAAATGATCGATCAACGCTCTACCAACAGCTTGTCACCCACATACTCTTTTTCTTGTGTACACTCTCAGTATCTGGTTGGTGCGCCTCCTTTTTGCCATAAGATGAAAGAATCTCATGTAAGCATCACCCTGCAGCCACAATTGTCTTGACCTCTTCCGCCAATCCATCTCCACATTATCTGCCTCTGCTCATGTCTCTCCATGTCTATGCTGATCTCTTTCGCTCCTGTGATAGAACTCTGACATACTCTAGGTCATCCAAGATCTTGGTTTGGGCTAAGGTATCAGATCGCCTTCTATTTTGCTTATTCCGAATATGTTTTCATAAGTCTTTGAGTTGGTTGCGCAGACCTCCAAGTGTGTTGGACAGATTTACCGTTGCCGACCCATGTTGCAGATCATCTGCCCACCATGTTGTTATCTCCTCCTTGAAAGTCTCCTCCTGGTCCCAAGATCTATCGATTTTAAAGTATGTGGGTCACAGGATCCTCTCTTTTGAATCTAATTCTCGGAGTGTGATCTGATTGAGGTTGAGGAAGCGACCACACATCGGCTAGTTGAAATCGCTCCATGAGCTACGGTGAGCATAGGAAGCAGTCCAGCCGCGATACTGTTGTAGGCGCCACCAAGCTTCTCCACGTGTATGTACAATTAACCGAGCCCATTTGCATCAGAGACGCCTCAGCAATGGGTGCCCAAAATTCTTCGGTTTCCCTGTCCCATCCTCCTATGCCTTAAGGTCTATCTTCCACTTCCAATGCTATGTTGAAGTTGCCCCAAACAGAAGTAGAAAGCCTAGGAATTTAGTAACTATCTCTACCAGCTCTCCCAAAGAGATGTCCTAAGAACTGGGATCACTGACCCCTAGACTGAGATGACCACCACCTGAACGTTGTCCCTTCATCTCTTCAGTTGTGACACCGCTATGAACAATCCTTTCCAACACTCTTTTGATAAAATGGTCTCATTCCAGGCCACCATCACTCCATCAGATCTTCCTACCAACACGTTGACAGACATGTTGTCGGTGAGGAATGCTCCAATTCCACACCTCGCATTGGTCTAACATGGTCTACGACATTGGCTCCCCATCTGCGTATGCATCTCCCAATACCATTATCCTTCTTCTCTGCTTGTCATGAAGGTCTCGCACATTACATGAGATATATTTCATGGCTGGACCATATCAGCCCCTTCCAGCCTCTGTTCCCTCTGGAGTTTTGCTCAATTTGCTATTACTTGGATATGAGGTTTGAAGTCCATATCTTCTTCCGACTATCATTGAGCCCCTATGCCAGGTACTACCATATTGACGGCCATCACTGTGGTTATCTTGTCAATGGGTTTCTTGCAATTCCAGTCCGTCTCTCTGGGCTAAACTTGTTTTATCTTCATGCCATATGTCTGTCCCCTTCCTAGCCATCTTGTTCTGTTCCTCTTTGTTTTCCTCAACGACAGTGGGCTGTTCTCTCGGTCTTCACCTTGGTCAATGCAGGCTTCGACTTTGTCCTCTTCCTACCCATCTTGTTCTGTTCCGACTCCGCACAATGCAAGATTCCTCCTTTCCCTGCTACCAGCCGCACCTTTGTGCCTGTCTTATCTAGCACGTAGCACCACTTCCATCTATACCTGATGGGTTTTTTAAATATATCTCCCTTCATGGCCGACCTTCCCATGTGCAGTCTTCTCGGTGCTCCAGGTTTGTTCCCAATCGCCATTCTAGCTCCCAACCCTTCGGTCATCCTAGCAGGATGTTTGTTGTCCAGGACGACCCTTTCTTCTTTTGTATCTGTGGTCTTTCGTGTCTTTGGTTGGACGTGTGGCACATACCCGTTAGTGCTATGTTATCTTCATGAGGTGATTTTGTTGTCGGTATTTAATATCCAAAACCACTATGTAATCTATAAAAAGATTATCTCCCTATGGAATAAACATATGGTCTTTTGGGCAAACCATCCCGTGCATTTGTCTCTCTTCTTCCCCCTCTTTGTCTGGCTCATTTTCTCTCTCAATTGTTGACCGAGAGAAAAGAGAGCGCAAGGGAAGTGTCAAAAACACCACCTATCACGGTGCTTGTGGTTTATTATGAAGAAACCTGCTAACTGATAGCCCTCAATGGGAGATCTCTATGAGATGCAGAAGTGAGGAGAGAGTGTCCAGAGTGGAAGACAGTGGGTACCTCGCACGGGCCTGGTAGTTGGCAAATACAAAACATTAAAGTCAAACTTGTTGTAAAAGTAAGGATTCCTACTCCTCAAAATAGAAGGTGGGAGCCTTACTACAATTTACTTGTAACCCTTATGTTCAACTTAATATCACTTATTTTAGTGGCAGTCATCTAATTTCCGTTTGGATACAGTTCATCACTATTTTACTTTTGAGTTGTGAGTCATATTTTTCACCTCTTTTTAATGCTGTAATTCGTATAACTGAGTGAAGTCATAAAATCAATTCTATGTATATGAAAAGTATAGTTTCTAATTAACCATCTTGGACTTCAGGTTGGTTTCGTGATTGATGAGCGTCTTAGAAGTAACACAACAAAAAACAAGGTCAACTCTCCTTGAGATTCCTGATTTAATCTTCTTTTTTTATTCACCGAAATAGTGTACTTTATAATATCTTTATGTACCACAAGTTTTATGTTTTGTCGTAAAGTACTGTGAGACGTTTGCTTATTTTCAAATATTCGAGTACTTTCTAGGTTAGAAATTATCAATGTTCTTGCCTCATGAATGGTTCCTTTTTGTTAATGATGATGGATGATTGTAGAGTCAAAAAGACTCTGGTTCAAGTCTCGACAAGAAGATAGGAAGATCCAAGGGAGAGGAATTAAGATCAAGAAGTGAATGATTCAAAAAAAAGAGGAAGAATAAGGATATAGAGCAAATAAGGATATAGAACAAAACCTAGGTGATGGAAGGAATGGTACAATAAGAGCTCCCAGATGGACCTCGTGCCTCTAAAACGGCATTATGCTCTCACGACAGATCAGCAGCGCACTCTAGTCTCATGTTTCAACTTGAGAATCTCCCCTTATTTTGCTAACTCGGTTTCATATGTATAGAGATGCGAGTAGAACCTTTAAGCCTAAACTGCCTTGTCCTACTTTTAGGATTGTAAGTAGATTCTTCCTGTTAAACTTCTGGGCTAAAAGTTCAGTCCTATATATATGAGAGGGTTTTATGTAAGAGTCTCATAGTGTACCTGTCTACTTAAGGCAGATAGAACATGAATGACCTTGAGTGTTTTTAATGAATTTTAGGGTTTTATTCTCTCACTCCCAGAGCAACAGGATCATCTCCTTGCCCTGACTCCTTTTGTCCCCTCTAACAGTTCCCAATGTTTGACATGGTTTCAGAGTGGGTTGGAGGAAAAGGAAGAAGTTAAGGACAAGAGAAGGAGCAGTCCTCTTGATTGGCCAGCGGTGATGGAAATGGGGGGAATGGCGGAGGAGATCTGACTGCTGAGAACACTTGAGGATCTCCTCACCAGGGAGAAAGTAGAGGTGCGGGAAGAGAGGAACTGTGATCAGCTCTTCTCTTTGAGATAGTGATTAACAACATATGTGCTGTGTTTGATGCACAGCTTGTCGGTGACTCCCGCTGATGGCGAGATGGTGGTCAGATGTGTTCCGACTGCACTTAGACTGCAGAAGATTTAAGCCATACTACAGCCAACAGAACAGGCGCACAGTGGCATACATTCCAAATGCTCAAAGATTTTAACGTGAATGAGTGCACTCACAGTGCATACCACCAAACGCACGTTTGCTATGGCAAGTGCAGGCATGCCTGTGCAGTGGTCATCACCATGTGCTGCAACATAGCTCCATGGCACATGGTTTTGTGTAAAAAGTTGGTTCCTTCCAAGTATTCCTTCACTCCGCGTTGACTTCAGCAGATCACACACAAGGATACACTGCACCAGACATGCCAAGCTCGCAACCAGAAGCCACATTAGAATCCGGAGGTGTTGTCTGGCATGAAATATTGTCATGTTGGAACGTCATTAGCGGCATGCAGGCGTCAAATCTGTGCCACATTGGGTCGGAGTCTGTGCCTAATAAGCCATTATTACAGCTCTCAAGGAGCATATTAAGACGCGGCTGAGTAGAGGCTTCAGTACTAGACAAGACATTTCATGGTATCAGTATCTCTTTGAGAACGCCACAACACTTGCCCTGAGGCAGACTATTTGCGGTCTTGTTGAGCCCATGGCACATTTATTGGCCGAGGACATCTAGGAGACCCGGGAGACTGGGGGAGCACCTGAAGATCTAGAAGACCAGAGAGGAAATGTGGAGACTTGGTGTGCGGGAGACTAGGAGAGCCTAGAAGACTTGGGAGAAAATCTGGGCAATCTGGGAGCATCCGCTGAGACCTGGTGAGACCCTTCAAGACCTGGAGCAAATCTAGGTGACCCAAGAGCATATGTGGAGACCTGGTGAGGTCCTGGGAGACAGAGATAAAACCCACGAGAATCCACGGTAGATTCAGGAATAGATCTGCTGCTGACTTCGGAGATCTGGGAGGAATCCTTAAACCTGAGAGAAGACTAGAACTGGTAAGGCACAAGGGGGACCCATGAAAGAGATGTCGATTGCTGTGGCGACCATGACAATGACTGCAGCATCGAATGTGAGACGGCCGCAGCAGAAGACTTTGGAGTTGGCGGCAATTTAAAGCATTGCAGTCCCAACGGTGATAATCTCTTGGCCTCTCATTAATTACACGGACTATTGAGGATAGTGACGGAGATTTTGATGCATTTTCATATTTGTGCTGGGTTACCTCTGTTGGAGGGGGAAGCTGGCAAAGAATTGGTGCACTGCCCCAGAAGCTGAAGACGAATCTATTGCTCACACCTACCAGTAGTTCAATGCAATGCCAACACAGACTGAGCGCATAGCTGCCCTTACACAGAATGCTAGCGAGGGCGTGGAACGTTCTGTGATGGCATGGAGGGCAGTACTGACAGCGCGTTGAGGGCAGCTCTCAGCACGGTGGGCGCCAGTAATGGCGCAAAGGATGCTACTTCCGTGCAGTGGGCGCCGCTATTTGTATGGAGGGTGCTGCTGAGGCTGCGGAAGTCCTCTTAAGACAACCCAAGAGAGAATAGAGAGGGTCTCAAAAGACAAAAAAGACCCAGGAGAGCCTGATGCAGAGCCCAGCATTGACCTCGGCAGTTGATGGCAGCATGGGCCATGGCTGAGCAACTTGGCATTGACTGACAGTTAATCTCAGCATGCCCAATGGCAATGATCTCAGCGTTTGTGGCAGATGTTGACCAGAGGAAGACTGCAAGTGTAGACCATGTCACAAGACCTTGGTGTTGACCGTGGCTGACTAACTAGGCATTGACCAAGGGTTTGACTGCAATGAAAGAGTAACATAGGCTGGGTGTTCACTGTGCCAGAGGATCTCAGCACTGATTAGAGATTGTACAACATTGACCAAGGTTTACCACAGTACAAGAGCTTGGAATTGGCCAAGTGTTGACCACAGGATCACTCAGCCTTGATCAGGTGTTGACAGTAAGTCTGATTGCAGCAGGACTGTGGGAGGACCGCAGATGGATCATGACAAGACATTGGGAAGATGGTTTAGGTGACTGCACTGAGGGCACTGATGACGGCACAGAGTGCGTAGGGAACCAAACAAAGACTGGTGAGAACTGTGTTGATCACTGTTGGTATGACCAAGGAGAGAGCACCACATATCCAAGTCAGCGGGCTGTGTGGTGTGAACTATGTCTTCAAAAGCCATTTCAGCAGAGAAGCTACTTAGATGGGCCATGTCATCAGACATGCCACACTGTCACGAGGGCCAAATCATGATATCGACCACTGCCACATCAGCAGGTGCTGGCATGTCATTGGAGGTTCCATGTCATTGGAACATTTTTCTCTGCCCTGCTCTCAACCTCCAAGCTGGCAATGAAGTACATCATTACCAGCTTGAGAGGTTAGTTTAACTGAAGGGTCAAAATGTCACTCCCTGATATATAATGGTGGGGAAGGCTCTTGACTGTGTTTTGGCCGTTATGGCTGCACTGCAAAGAGGTGGTATCTAAGGGAAGGGCTGTGTCACCATACTACTTGATGTGGAGAATTATATATCCTAATGGTTTAGTAGCAAGTGAAGGATGGAAAAGGGAGCAATCTGGTCGGTCATGTATTTTTTATGATTATATATATTATTAATTTCACGCTGATCACCAATTTGTAGTGATCTTCCCTCTTTTTCTTCAAAAAACAATACAAGGGGGGTTTTATGTAAAAGTGTAATAGTCTAAGGCCTATAGAATGCAAATGACATTGAGTGTTTCTAGTAAATTTTAAGGTTTGATATGGAGTGTCTCTAGAATTGTATTCCCTCGCTCCAATGGCGGTGGGCTCCTCCGGTAGCCCTGACTCCTCTTTCTCCTCTAAAATTTTCCAATGTTTGACGCTTCCCCATGTCAGATGGAAGTTTGAGTTCAAATACCCATGGTTGCATAGAAGTTTGATTTTCTATGAGATAACTAATATCTGATTAATGCAAATACAGTTACTGATTCTAGGTTGACCTTGATCTCTCAAGCATGCATGTAGAGTCTGGTCTGTTCTAGTATTTTGATGATCATCCTCTGAAGCTTTGTAATTTCCTTTTTTATTTATATTCCTTAATTTATGCTTATCCTAATGTCTAACTTCAGGAACTTTTGCGTTCTCTAAAGTCCTCCCTTTCCCTTGAGGAAGCTACTCAGTATGCAGATTATGTATGTATCACTGTTCTTAATTTTTTCTCTTAGATAGTGCCGCTATATGACAATGAGTTCTTACTTCAGAGACTATGTTTGTCGCAGGTGATTAAATGGGAAAAGATTCCTTGTGAGAAACGCTCTCACTTGATGAGGGAAAAGCAGGTTTATACTCCGATGATGTTAGCTTTCATTAGTTGATATTCCAATGATAGTGAATACAAAACAAGAACATGCGTACTGTCTCAAAATTTGCCATTACTTAATCTATTTACCGTACATCTCATTTGGCAAAACATATCTGTCGTTTGTCTGTTTCCATTCTGCTGGATTATTCAAGCATTATATGCACTTCTCCAAGCTTATATCTGATCCATCTTGGATGAATTAGCTTATGTAGAAACTGTCATGGATATTTGAACCCATGCCTGCTTGGATGACATTTCATGTGGCACAATAATCACTGATGACTGTGTTTGTCTGTGAAAAATACTATTCATTCTGTGAAAAAGAAGAATTAAGCTTCTTTTGGCATTCAATCAGTACTCATTTACCTTCAGTTAGTTTTCGTAATGATAATGAGCCTCCACGTGTGAGAGAATCTTGATCAAATCCTTGTAAGGTTATCAATCCATCAGTCACCTGGTCTGGCTCACAATTTTTTGTCCTGATCTCAGGAACACTTCCAGAAACAGAGGATTGAGGCTTCAATGAGTTCATCCGCCCCATCTGCAAAACAGGTTATCTTTTTTATCATAATTGGTGCCATGTTTCTTTTCTGTATTTTCAATATCGTATTCATGAAACTTTATTTCTCTGCTAAAATCAGGCTCTTGAAATCAAACAATATAGTTAAGCAGTGTGAGATAGTCCAACAATTTCTTTATGCAAACATTTTTTTTAATTATTGCTGCAGATTATATTTTTGAGTAACATACAGTAT
Source organism: Wolffia australiana (assembly GCF_029677425.1). Taxonomy (NCBI): domain Eukaryota; kingdom Viridiplantae; phylum Streptophyta; class Magnoliopsida; order Alismatales; family Araceae; genus Wolffia; species Wolffia australiana. Next base: position 12,631,228 of record NC_135844.1, read on the forward strand.
CTCTCATATTTCCTGTAATATACTTAGTTGGGTTCCGTGGCATATCGTCCAAATATTATTTCATTTGACATGGCAGATATGATATTTATCTTGCTCCTTGTCTTGTGCAGATAAGCTATCTCCAAAGTTTGGGCTGCACTATTGTGCCATCTTCACGTCTCCATGCGTCTCATCTTATTGAACAATACAAGTGTCTGTGAAAATTCTAAAACCAATATGAAATATGAAAAGCCCTCTATGTTGTCCTTTGTACAAACATGTGTCTTGACTTCTTCTTCAATGAATAATAGGATATTTCTTTAATTTTAAATCATAAAATTTGTTGAGATGAAACTATTAAGTTATATCCTCCCCATCTTCTAACCTTATTGTTTCTTTATTTCTTAATTTTACTTATTTAAGGCGCTTGAGTATGGTGTAATCCTTACATGGCCCTATATAGGGGTGTTGGCTCTGCATGTAAGATAATACACGTTATCTGATTTATTTTCTTCCTTCCTGTTGCCTGGTGTTGGTTTTAACCTGACAGAGTCCCAGAACTTCACAAGGAATCAGAGCATTCATAAAATAACCAGGACACATGGTAATAACAAGGTCACTATGTGATTCTGTCCTTGATGTGTCCACCTCATGCTGACACAGGAGTCCCTTGTTCCTACTCTTTCCATCCGTTGTCCCCTCATCTCACTTATGACCGATCGGGTTCTGTCTCCATTGTTTTATCCAATGTATTCATTTCCTTACACACATTCCACATGCACAGCTTGTGTGCATGTCAATGTGGAATTGAGGATTTTGCTTTGCTCATTGAAGATTATACTCCACTTGGGTTCACTTCATGATATATAAACAGATGTTCTTAGAACTATGAATCTATGTAAGTCAATACGATGGATTTTATGAATAAAAAATGTATGTTAGTTAAAAATTAGGGAAAACCCTCTTTTTGGGTAAGCAAGTACTTCAAAATCCTCGTCATTCACTATACACTGGAGCAGAATGATGTGGGAGAGATAAAATACTGACATATATTAGATGTTATTCTTGAATTATGTCATAAGTTAATGCACGTAAGTTTTAATTAGGAGCTAGTGTACAGTATTTGGCTTCATTCATCAATTCAAGTATCAAGTCTTGTTGTCCAAAAGTTCAGTTAGCCATATGTCACAGTTATATGGTTTGATACTTATACTCATTGATAATTTATTCAAATCTGATGCCAGGTTGAGGTGTGCCATTATCCGGTATTCCTCTTCTCAAAATGAATATTGGTGGTATCATCCTTCTTCCTGACTGTATTTTGTTCCATTGGACATTACACCTGGTGAGGGCACAACTCTTTTATGATCCTTGAGGACCCTCTAGCCCAAATAGAGGATCCATGTCCATGCACTACTTATCTGAAAATGACACTTGATCTGTATTTCCTTTGAACAAAACAATGTATATTAAGTTATTGCCCACATCATATTGGTCAGAAATATCTTTTTTGGAAAAAAGAGAATGCTCAACCTCCTTGACCTTCATCTAATGAGTCATGTGAAGCAGATGAGGAAGCCATTTCATTCGGAAAAGGTGCAAAGTCATACCATATTAAGGCTTCGAGTTGCTCAATATATATCTATCTAGTGTATCATATATTCTCTCCATTCCACCAACCACTCTTTACTTGAACATGGAATACCACAATTCTAAAAATTGTTTTTAAAATCTTTGGTTTAACAGGCGTAGAGGTTGTCAATGAATGAAGTGATAAGTGCTCTGATAAAACTAAGATTGAGACCTTTGAAAAGTCTCACAAGTAGAACTCATTCGAATGACAAGAAATGTGTACAATTAAGTGTAATGTAGACTGAACTATTTGGAGATACATATTCTCATAAGAAACCCAACTAATGTGACCTTGCAATATAGAAATATGTTTCCCTTACTAGCGTATATGGGTACTACATTTATCCTTATCCATTCAGATGTCAACAAAAGTAGGACTCTTCATCTTCATTTGTTGGATGTTAAAAATATTTAATATTGTGTAAATAATAATAAGATATTTATGTGTGTAGATAACTCACTAGAATTAACATCTAGTAAGCAATATAGAAGCGTCATATCGAACACTACCCTCATGCCTGGTTTACTTGAACGATATAAACATGAATTAACTGGGGAATCATCTGAATTATGGCGATCATAAATCTGTTTTGAAGTGGGTAATATAAGCATCTGCAAGAAGATAGTTGCGTATTTTGACATCAAAATTTTCTACAAAACTGAAGTTGGTATAGAGGTGGCATGTTTTTATGGTATAGAGGGTATAGAATGATGGTTCCCATTTTTCTCATACATATTGATAATTTCAAGATAGATTTCTAATCAAAGTTTTCTGTACCCTCATGCTGAAAATATAAATACACTAGAAATCATCTTTATACTCCTTAAAATAATTTATTAGGTATCGAAAATTCTAAAAAGAACCATAAAAATAAGAGGTTGAGAGAAGAGAAAAATGTGAAGTGAGAAGACGATTGTCCCTATTTTAAGAAAATACTATATATAGGGGATTTTGAATATGGAAGTAATGAAAATAAAGAGATGAATAATATAATGCAGAAATGAAGAAGAGACTAGAACGGGAATGCAAATGTACATAAATGGATACTTATAATATAATAGGTCAAGAGACGAGGAAAATGGTGTGCAGAGAAGGTAACTGTTTTTTATTTTAGAGAAAATGATAGAGTGGGGCTTCTGAATGTAGAAATAATGAAAAATAAAGCGAGGAAGAAAAAAATGTAGAAACGATGAAGGGATGAGAAGGGGGTAAGAGAGATACTGATACGTATATGTATATATATATATATACATATATATGGATATAAAACTGGTAAATAAATTTGTGAACAATGGGATGATAAGGAATATCATATGGAAAGGTAAAGGATGTGAATAACTATTTGGATGTAGTTTTGATTGAGGAAATGGATGTATCTAAGCTAGACATGTCTTGATGATGAAGGAAACAATGTACGGTAAAGAAACAAACCATAGGTCATTACTTTCCTGTAGTACCAAACGATTTTCAGATGCAGGTGAGCTCCTCCTCTTCTCTGTTGATTCTCTTCAGTCATCCAAAAACATCAAGAACATGTCAATGGATTGCCAGCTCATGTTCTTTCACTAGACCCAAAAAATCTAGGATTAAGTTCAAAGATGATAATTGTGTTTGGTGTGTCTCAAAATCTTCAGAGGCTATAAGTGGTGCAACTTGGGTGTTTGATTTTTCTTTTTTCCTCTTCTCATCTTTATCACTGCTGCATTGTTCGAGTATTTTGGCTCCTTGAATTTTCCAATATGTTCCTCTGATGAATGGTCTTGATTTTTATTTGTCATTCAAAGTTCACTCTTTTGGCTTAAAATTAGTCCATGCAACAACATAAAAATAACTGGTGTTAGTTCCACATTTACTGTACATGGTGATGTCTCTTTTCACATTGATGCATTCTAACCAAAAAATATTTCAAAATTGGATTATTATTCAAAAAGGATTTAACCATCTTTAGCTTGATACCACAAATATATAATCATTTCAATAATTTACATCAAAATAATGCTATAATTTTCATGTTATCTCAGCCATCATTTTTATTGTCTTTCCCTTCTCAAGTTCATCAGATATCTTGGATGTCTTTCTGTAAAGTGAGAGGATAGGGATTCAATAATATTGCTTTGGTATATCTTTTAGAATATTATTTTTTATGTTTGGCTTTGTTCTCTCCCTCCTACAGTTTGGATGAGAGAAAGTTAATAACAAAATTATTATAATATTTTATCAATTAATGCATGAATTGATCCAAAGTGTAATAAATATTTTAGGAATGATTGAACAAAAAAGAGATCCATCATATTGAGAAAAGTGTGCAAGAGTATTTTTAAAAATATTTTATGCTGCTAAAATCAGACAGGTGAGACCAACTTAGAAAACCCATGTTTTCACAATACAATTTTCTTTAAGAGAACAATAATTGTGTAGTGTGTCACATGTGTAGTGCATTTAAGCCATCTCCCTATTTTGCCTTTCTTTGAGTGGGTCACATGTGTGTCAATGGCATGAAAAAACAGATCCATCGTATTGAGAAAAGTGTGCAAGAGTATTTATAAAAATATATTATGCCGCTAAAATCAGACAGATGAGACCAATTTAGAAAACCCATGTTTCTGAGATACTGTTATCCTTTAGAGAACAATAATTGTTGTGTAGCACCATTTAGGAGCTAATGAAGCTATCAATCTTAACTGTGTAGTGCCTTTCAGCCATCTCCCTATTTTGTCTTTCTTTGAGTGGGTCACATGTGTGTCAAAGGCATGAAAATCCCTTATCTTATGGCTTCTAGCCCTTAGGCCTAATACGCAAACATTCTGAATATATGGAGTTTTCTCATTGAACTTGCACCTGGGTTCTTTCTCCTTTGTCGACACTACTCTCCTTTTCTTCTCTTGAGCTTACAATGTCATTCTAGAGGTGGCGACTCTTCAAAAATGCATAAGTAGGTTTATATTCTTATCTCCCATTGATTCTTACCTAGTTATTGGAAAAAAAAGTTACGTGAGTTCGCTAACATGCAAAGGTTTGTGTGAAGGAGCATGAACACGAATGAGAAAATTATGACTCAAATACTGTTCGCAAATATCTGTTTGGACTAGCCACTCAGCTACTCATACATAATCACAAGTCATGATAATACTCACTGAACAGTTCATTTGTGAACAAGTGCGACCCAAACTCGCACATGAACATGAACTTTTAGCTGTCGAGGTACAACGTTCATTTGACTCCAATTAATGAAATTCATATCCTTAGTAAGGGATCGTCAAACGTCATCTGTCACGTCACACGTCACCATGACGAAAACGTGACAGATGACGTGACGGTGACGGTGACGCGTGACAAGGTTTAGGTGACGGTGACGTGATGGTGACAAGTTAGCCTGGACGTGTGACGTGACGGAACGGCCATCACGGATGACCGCCGATATGTTAATTTCTAAATCAATTTAAAAGAGATAGATAGAAAGAGATATCGATCGATCGATCGATCGAGAGAGAGAGAGAGAGAGAGAGAGAGAGTGACATAGAGAGGTTGTGGAGAGAGAGATAGAACGAAATATCGAGAGAGAGAGAGAGAGGAAGGATAGACAGAAAGATCTTCAACAAGAGGAACGAGCGAGTGAAGAGCGCCGGAGAGAAAGAGGAACGAGAGATAAAGAGAATAGCACGAGGGAGAGAGAGGAACACGAGGGCGAGAATAGAGCGCCAGAGAGAAAGAGGGAGAGAGAGGAACGAGAGAGCTACAGAAGAGCGCCAGAGAGAGGAACGAGAGAGAGAGAGAGAGAGAGAGAGAGAGAGAGAGAAACGAGAAAGAGGGAGAGAGGAACGAAAGAGAAGAGCGAGGAAAGAGAGAGAGAGAGAGAGAGAGAGAGAGAGAGGGAAGAACGAGGAACGATAGAGAAAGAGGGAGAGAGAGGACCGAGAGAGTTACAGAAGAATGCCAGAGAGAGAAGCGAGAAAGAGAGAGAGAAGAGCGAGAGAGAGAAGAGAGAGAAAGAGGGAGAGAGGAACGAGAAAGAGAGAGAGAGAAGAACGAGGAACGAGAGAGAAAGAGGGAGAGAGAGGAACGAGAGAGCTACAGAAGAGCGCCAATGAGAAGCGAGAAAGAGGGAGAGAGGAACGAGAGAGAGAAGTGCGAAAAAGAGGGAGAGAGGAACGAGAGAGAGAGAGAGAGAGGAACGAGAGAGCTACAGAAGAACACCAGAGAGAGAAGCGAGAAAGAGGGAGAGAGGAATGAGAGAGAGAGAAGAGCGAGAAAGAGGGAGAGAGGAACAAAAGAGAGAAGAGCAAGGAAAGAGAGAGAGAGAGAGAGAGAACGAGGAACGAGAGAGAAAGAGAGAGAGGGAGAGAAGAGAGAGGAACAAGAGAGAGAAGAGCAAGGAAAGAGAGAGAGAGAGAACGAGGAACGAGAGAGAAAGAGAGAGAGGGAGAGAAGAGAGAGGAACGAGAGAGAGAGAGAGAAGAGCAAGGAACGAGAGAGAAAGATGCAGAGAGAGAGAAGAGCGAGGAACGAGAGAGAAAGATGCAGAGAGAGAAGATCGAGGAACGAGAGAGAAAGAGGGAGACAAAAGAACTAGAGAGAGAGAGAGAGAAGGGCGAGGGACAAGAGAGAAAGAGGAAGAGACTGAGAGAGGAACGAGAGAGAGAGAGAGAAGTGCACCAGAGAGGAAGAGGGAGAGAGAGTCGCCGGGAGAGAGGAACAAGAGAGAAAGAGGAGCAATAAGCGAACGAGAGATAGAGGGGGGGTTTTCCCGTCACCGGTGACGGTGATGCCGTCACGGTGACGTGGACGCCGTCACGGCGACGCGGACGTGACGGGATGCCCAATAGACGGATGTGTGACGGAACGTGACAGTTTTTTTGTATTTTGCTGGGACGCGTGACGTGATGAAAGTTTTGTCACGTCACCGTTTGTTATGTTCCGTCATCCGTCCCGTCACGTCCGGGGTGTCACATCCCTAACGTGCCATTCCCTATCCTTAGTTTTACCCCTTCATCCACATTAGACAAATCTTAGGTAGAGGTTCTTCTTCACATGAGACTTCTTGATGTGGTGAGATGCTGAATGGTGTGTCAATGATTTCTTGGGTTGTGATGTTAGATCTGATATCCATGAATGTGCTGAAAGTTATTTTCGAGGTGAATAAAATAAGTTAGTTTTTTTAATTATTCAGCTTCCTTTGATTAGCATTTATCAAAGTGATTTGAGATAACTAAAATAGAACTAATGTTTTCCACTATATTGAGTGTTTTATTTCCAACTAATGGTGTTAAATCTTGCATGTTTTGTTGTTTTCTCAGACTCAATGTGGATTTGATTATGACTTTTAAATCCAAGAAGCTTCTACATATCATCAAAACACGATGTATGAAAACATTGGATGCTATATATTTTAATCCAACTAGATTTCAAATGTGAAAACATTGGATGTGCCATAGATGGGCCCAAACTTGGTTCAAGTTTAAATAGAAGGGGGAAAATACTATTTGTGGGCATTTAATAGACACAAATTTGTTATTTGATGAGTCATAGGAGGTTTTATCTGAGGACAATTTTTATTTTTCAATTTTTTGTCTCTCTCAGAGTTATTTGAGAACATTGTGATGAATTTAATGTATGTTAGCATTATGATAAGAATTAAAGAGCTAAGAATCACCTTGATGGAGTATACTAAATAGAGAAAGGTTCCATAAACACTCATGGTGAAGCTCTGTAATTGGATGCAAATTCTATAACTGTTGTACAATTGAAGTTATGATAGTCTTAGATTCTAAACTCTTAGCTTTCGACTCACCCTTCTAGATCTTCACTGCACCCCTCCACCCATGAGCTGGGAGCAACTTCACATGGACTTCTTTAACACTTTTTTAATAAAGCCAAAAACGACAACACCATGAAAAAATATATGTTGCTGGCCCACTGATTTGATCATAGGTGAAGCCCAATCCTTTAGCTCCGCACCAGGTTATGAACTAAAGCCCCTACTTTCAAAATCTCCTTTCACCTATAAATATCACTACATATATAGTGAACAGTGATTTAGAACATGTACATAACCACATAGAAATCCTAAGCTCAGTACTTGGAGGCTTCGTCGATTGAGAACTCCTCAGCTCAGTCCTTGGAGGCTTTGCTGATTGAGAACACCTTGGAGGCTTTACCGATTGAGAACACCTCAGTCCTTAGATGCTTCGTCGATTAAGAACACATTATTGAGGCTTAGTCAATTGAGAATACCTTAGTGAGGCTCCGTCGATTAAGAACGCCTCAATCTTTGGGTGTGAGTCCTTTCTTGTTTGAAAGCGCTACCTCGAGCTCGTTTACTCGGGGTAAAGCAAAACCCTTATTTTTTTAAGGGCAAGTTTCAACTATTTATTTACTAATCTTAACTTTTTAGGTATTTTTTAATCAAAAAATATACTTTATATGGATTAGATCACAAAAAAAATACTTAGGTTTCAGAAACCAAAGTTGGGAACTATCGATTTTGAATCGATAGTAGCAACTAATGGATGTTATTTGACAGTCAAGCCAATCACACCACCATGTTTATTTAAGTTCATTGAATAAAATATTGTGGTCATTATTATTTCACTTTGATGTTTAATATAATAAAGTCTATGAATATGTGCAATGAAATAATGAATTATGACAAAAACATAATATAGTGATAAGTAGTCTTTAAACATGTATTTTGAATATTCTTATTCAATTGATATTATTCAATTAATATAATATTCTCATTCATTGAACTATCCAGATAGAATATCACTAACTTATCCTACTTATACGAGAAGTATAATTGATTCTATAGCTATTAGTGTGGCAACACTAAGAACAAATAGTGGTTGCTCTTTATAGAAAGAATTCAGTGAATTGATCCGTATGAATCCGAATGGTATTATACGTAAACGTTAATCAGGCTGATTTATGTCACGATTATATAAGTGACTCACTAAATTGAGACACCAAGTACATCTTGTGAATGGACGACCACATTTTGACTACGACTTATTAACCTCTAATCATGGGATTTAAAAAAGCCATATCTTGGATGTAGTAAGAAGCTCACAGAAATAATAGAGTGGTCAAGACAGGATCATCCCCGCCCAGTATAAGATGAGATTGACTCAAGGAAGATGTTGTAGAAAATCTGTAGCCAAGGTAATGAGGATATTAGAGAAGACATTATCCAATGATTTTCGTTATGCATTAGTATTAATCAAATGATAGATTAAGGTTTGACGATAAACCATACCCTAAGTTGTTCAAGAGTAAGCGATGACGATAAAGATTCTATGAGAGAGTTCAACATTACTCGGTATTTTATAGAACATGAGGTATAGCTTGGCACCCCACATGCTGTAAATTTAAGCTGTCGATTGGGTTAAACAGATCCTTAATTAATTCATCTATATGTTGATATAATTAATTAATAAGGTTGGCCAATAATTATTATTAAGCCATTAAATATATTAACTTGAATGATACATGAGCCTAGAGGGTCACAAGCATTAGATCATGAGGGCATTTGTAGGTATATATTACTTTATAGGGTTTTTGAGAAAAACTTAAGTAAATATAAACAAGGAATGGACATTCATTTCAAGCACCGATGCCAGCCAGATTTGAGAGCCCCTCCCTTACTCCACTCTCATCTCCACTCAACTAAGGAGAGTGTCTTCATAGTGAGAAGATCTTTAAGATTTTCAAGAAGATTTGAAGAAGATGACATGGAGATCCAAGCGCCAAGTGATTGCGTAAATACTTCTAGAGGCGAGACACATGAGCGGCTTTAGAACGATCTCAGAGCGCGAAAGTTAAGGGTGGAACAAGTTCTGCATAAGGTAGATATGATATTTGATTTCAAACGTCGATTATGAAGATTAACACGCCTCTACATCCATGGAATCATGTCTTCCGTGGATGAACCAAGGCACATAACCCAACAACAACCTGTGAAAGAATGTAGGAATAAAACAAGTAATCCCAACTATCATTATCTTCTCTTTTTTGTTTTGTTGAGACTTTCGTAGTATTATCATCATAAGGACTGTATTACACATGAGTTCACACATTGATTGGTTTGTTTACCAAAATGTCACAATACTACTTTGAATGTGAAACAAAGCAGTTGCATGGTTTTTGGCATCGGTATTGCAAAACTCCACACTTATGATAACTTATTAGAATCATATCAAATGTTTAGGACTTTCTTCATCCAATTCATAACTTGAGTTTTTGGGGATTATGGAAGTCCATGGATGTGAGTTAAATGTTGCAAACAGCCAGAAAACATTCACCAGCTCAAAGGGAGAATTATTTTCTGAGGAGCTGTTCTTAGGGACAGCTTGGTGACAACATTGATATCACAAATGGTTACATTAATGATGTATGTAAAGATGTTAGTGAAGGTCCAAATGATGGCTTTGAAAATTGTGCAAGTGATACCATTGGTGATGACATTGACGATGCCACTAATGGTGGTGTGGGCGACACTGGATATGATGTCAGGGATGCTAGTGGCAGCATAGCTCCTTACAGAATCAATAGTGATGGTGACTAATCAAATTCGATGCATGCAATCATACGCATTTTAAGGCTTGTTGGGTATCATAATGTTCATAGTATTATTATACTAATGTTAAATCACATACATGCACAAATTGGTCCACTATGTTCAACTTGCACTTTTAGAATGAATTTTTCACCATTTACTGGCCAATTTTGAGTGATTCACATTGAATGCGTAGAAAAAATAAAAAGAAAGATATTTTGCACAGCCAACGGCCAGCCAGCTAGTGCAGTAGGTGCTCAACCTGGCCGCCGGCTTGCGAGCACACAAACTAAAGCCATCGGCAGCCAGCCAATGCCAATGCATTAAGCAATCATTATGTCTGCCAGAAGTGGCAGCACACAATGAGGGCCCAAGAAAAGAGAAAGCAAGGGCCCAAAAGCTGAAGTAACAGAGGCAATGCAGGGGCCCATATGAGCGGAAGAAGAATATTTAATTCAGATGAAGAAGAAAGATGAGGTTTACCCATTAAGAAAGGTTATGAAGAATGAAATAAAGGATGAAGGGTTACGAAGTCAATTCACAATATACTAATGTAGAAAATAAGTTCTGAGGCACAACTCTAGGGGCGGTTAAAAATTAATGGGGCTTTTATTTACTTTGTGACATCAGAACATGGGTCGTCTACTATATTATATTTGGGTTCATTTTTCAAATAGAGGCTACCTTTCATAATGTCTTGGGTATGGGATTATCATTTTCAATTTCCAATTTTCTGTGGCCCTGCAGACGAGATGCATTGTGGCCCAACGAGCTGCGCCTTAAGAAAAAAATGATCGAGCTTCAAGACTGTTGACATTCTCCCTTGTTAAGCAGCTCTTCCTCCCGCCTCTCCTTATGTCTCCCCGAGTCTCCTTCTCGTTAAGCTAGGGTTTACAAATGAGAAAACGACTTATCGGATTTCTCATGTGGCTGGTTTAAATACCAGCTGGTACAGTTAATGGGCTGGGCCCATCAACCTTAGGCTACTTATTATCTCACGTGAGAGAATAAGTAACTTGCCCACATGGGTCCACTTATATAGCACGTGGCCAACATACAAATAGAGAGGGCAGAAAGGACAATAAAAATAGAAACATGGAGTAAATGAAATAGAATGGCTGGCTATGGAAGACATCCAGCCCAAAGCCCACGTCCTAACGGGCCAAGTTGTAAATGACCACCTAATCTCAATCAAAAGTATTGGTCAAATCACGATGAAATAAGTAATATCGATTCAATTAATCATAAAACAGCCTCTTGAAGCAACTTTAGCGCTTGAGAAAAATCGTTTTTATAATATTTGGAATCGAATAATGTTTTACCCAACAGTACCCAATTTATATCAATCAATTTAGAACATAAAAAAATTATCCCACAGTCGAAGCATAATATTCGTTAAACAGTTATGTTGTCTCATTTCAACACCTTTATTAAAGAGTTAAATTGTAAATTAAAATTTAATCTGAAGCAAATGACATGGTGTATATAATGTTGAGACGAAATATAAAACTTTATACTGACTTCGGATGGTGAGACAAATTATTTCCCTAAATGAACCCACGGTCGAAGCATAATCTTTGTAAAACAGTTATGTTGTCTCATTTCAACACCTTTATGAAAGAGTTAAATTGTAAATTAAAATTTAATTTGAAGCAAATGACATGGTGTATATAATGTTGAGACGAAATATAAAAATTTATACTGACTTCGGATGGTGAGACAAATTATTTCATTAAATGAACCTACTTATCTCGTAGAAAATTGGAATGATAATGAATTTATATCAACGCATGCAAGCAAAAGATATGAATATTTACTTGCTATGTATCTGTTGTAGTTTTTGTAAGATGCTTTTCTGCACCATAAAACAGTAATATGCCCAAGAAAGTACAGGACGATTAAAAAGGTCATCAAAAGATAGTGTCACGATGACAGTGATAGTGAGCCAGTCAAAGCATGATTCTGAAATCTATATTTTCTAAGCGAAAAATAACCCATAAAAATTAGTAGAACAACAAGAGAACTTACCAACATGTTGTACCAACATGAATTTACCAAGTCTAAATAGAAGACAAAGTCCTGTTTCTGGTTAGGAAGGTCATTCCAGCTCATTATACTTTTAGTATGCATCTCGAAATTCGTACTTGAGTTAAAATTAGTTATGGAACGAGTCATCCACCTGTTAACTCTCGTTAAAGTTCAAAAGTAATCCATAAAAGTGACTACTTCACGGATGAAATTTATCAAGCAAGATCACAGTATATCAATAGAAATTCATCAACTTATTCATCCTTAGAGTCAGAAGAAAAAGTCCACTCGAAGGTGGATAGTAAGCAGAAGCGAGCAAGCGAGAGAGAGAGAGAGAGAGAGAGAGAGAGACGAAAGACAGAGAGTAATAAAAACCAAACTCATTATACAAAGAAGGGTTCCCTATCCTAACATCGGAGTAGGAAACCCTAACACAAATTACAAAAAGACTGCTATTTCCAACATAAAGCAATACTTGGAACAAATCAGAGCTTCTAAAAGGAGGTAGAGACTAATGGGTTAAAATACTCATACAAATTGGCCAGGCAGGCATTATCACATTTTATGAATAAATCACAATAAATAATAGCTACTACTACATGCTGAGGCAAAATTCTGATTTGAGCATACCTCGGCAGCTTGACCTGATTGGGAACTGGTGAATTGATCACCGGAATATGTATAGTGAGATGGAGAAATCATAGCATGGTTGGACACTTGGCATCGAGGAACTCCCTTAGAGTTCTAGCGGCCTTTTGACCTCCCATTAACACTGCTAGTCTTTCAACAGGAAGAACAGCAAGCTCTGCTAGGCTCTTGCAGCCGTCCATGATAGCCCGGTAATTGGAGTCAGTTACCCCTGGAAGGCGTCTTAAGAATTCGATCGCCGACGTATTATAATTTTCTGCCCTGTATCATTTATAATAAAGGATCCTTCAGTGTTTTTAAAGCTATGTTCTATCCAACCGTTTGAAACCAAAACAACTAAGTCATAGATTATCGTAAGTAACATCATATTGATAAAACAAGCCTCCTTTTAACATTCAAGTATCGTTGATTACAGTGCATGTGGTACCATCCAAACAAAGAAAAATGATGTGCGCATTTATGTGCAAGATTTTCTTGATAATGTAAGGTTTTTAGTATCTTAATATATACAGAAATTAATTAAAGGTTTGATGTGTGGTGAATAAAACACTCCACTCGCCTTGGATCATATTCTATGAAGCTTCCTCACTAGACTCAGGTCATCTTGATTAAGGTATAACTAGTACTATGATACGCAATGTTATTAATGTTTACCCATTCATTTTTTGTTTAATATGTGCAAGTGTGAAAATATGTGTAGGTTTCGTGCAGAGAAAAAGGCTTTGCATTCACCTTGCATCATCCTCTATGATGCCATCCTCAGAAGGAATGCCAACTCGAGCTGCCTTCTCTTCATCTGGCTCGTCCTGGTTGGCCTTGAGTGAGGCGAAAACTTCTGCCGTGGCATGCACGCTGCGGGACCATACCAAACGGAGACGAGGGAAGTGAAGAACAAGCAAAGAGAGCTTGGAAATAATGTTGGTGGGGGATATGTCACATCCAATATCACTAGCTGACTACAAAAGAAGATATAATTCAAAACATTAAAAAAGACCATCCACAGATTTTCCCAAGATAAAAGAAATTTAACCAGAATAATAGTTTAGAATGATGATGGTTGTATGATTAACATTATGAGGGAGGGCTTGAATAAGCCCAGAGGCCAGAGAATCCAAAGTTTAGGGCAGCATTTTCTCATGAAGGAGAAAAACATATACTTTTCTAGAAGAAGGGGTATTCTTTCCGTTTCCTTTCTTAGGATATTGATCCCTAGAAAAGGGTAGAGAACCTTCTTCTGTTAACTGAGCCTAATTTTGTAGAGTTTGGTTTCGTTCTCAATAGGCGCTAGGGTTTGAGCAGGAAAAGACAAAAACCGTACCCTTGATTCTCAAGCTGCCCGTTTAAATACGTGCTACGTGATATTGGGCCTATCTCATACATAATGTTAATCATATAACCATCATCATTCTAAACCATACATGCTGCTTCGGTGGACCTACTTGAGGTTACATTTACAAATGTGTAATACACAAATATTAAAGAAAAATATCAAGGTGCAAGAGGGACATAAAAGAGAAATACGCTCTGCCAAAAAAAATAAATGGATGGAAAGCTATATCTAAATTGCTGATGTTACCTGGAAGGAGAAGCATTTGTCCTGGGAAAACTCAATGAGAAGCACAGGAGTTGGATAGTATCGAACCATTGTCTCCACCTGATGGTATAAGCGACCTGATGAAAAGCTTTGGAAGAGGTCCATCACGCTCTTTCTTTCCACACAAATAGATGGAGAAAGTATGTAATCTCCTACTTCCAAGGTCAACGGAATGACCCGCATACCCTTTTGGTGAAGAACATTGGGGAGACTACTCATAAACTCCCTCATGTCGACTATAACCTGTAAAATTTAGAATTCAAGAGAAAAAGTGGAGAATAATAAGGAAACATCAGATCCAGGAAGGAGATTCTAGGGCAACAATTACCCGCATTTCTTTTTCGGGCACAATTCTACCCCCTGCTCTTCTTGTGACTGAGTTCTGTGAGCTCAATGACTTTCCATCTTTAAAAGGCGATGGTCCGATGCTCTGCGCGTCCTAAAGTGATTTGAATAAGAAGATTTCATTGAGTTATTACAATGAGAAAAGTAGCATATGTTTCAACTCTAAAAAATAATCCACAAGTCTAAAAAAAGGTAGTGAACAGATCCATCTACTGACACTGACAACCGTCATTGACTAATGGACCGTGCGTACTAATGCACTAGATGTAATCAACACCGAAACTCTGCATCTATTTAAGGGTATTATTTATTCTTCCCCACCAAACGGCTCTATTCTATCGTTATCGAAACTTTGATTATCAGAAAGCGTGTCGTTTCTCTACGCTCTAGAGAGAGTCCTGGAGGAATAAATAAAGCGCTAATACAGAGAAAGTTAAGCGTACAAGACCTGGTCGATAGGGATCATCATAAGGGATTTCTGCCGAATGAGCGATTCAAATGCTGAGTTCTCCCTCCGTACGCATGCCTCAAATTTCTGGGCTTCAGTGGAGTCCTCATAGAGTAAAAAATAAACTTTCAATTTCTTTGAAGGATTCTCAGCCTGATAAACTTCGATCTCCCTCACAAATCTCACATCTGGATGATAAATGATTATTGTTGAAGGTTTCAGGTTGTGGAGAATATCCTGGCGACTTTCTAAGGCATACAACTGCACTGGTGGGAGGATCTTATCAACTGAATCGACTAGCATAACAGATTCCGAAGAAGTTTCATCACCTTGATTTTCTACTAATCCCACTTCTGATACATTATGTTCTGCTGAGAGAGTGCTTTTGAGCGTTCCCTTTATATTTACCTTTGCCTTTCCTTTCGCTACTTTGCCTTTCCTACCTCTTACCATCCCAGCAGGTGAATTAGAATTTGGTGTAGCAGCCGTCACTTCTGAGAAGTTTGTGATGCCTGATGCTATCGCCAGGAGGGCCTCGTTTTCCACTTGGTTGATGCTACTCAGTTTGAGATTGTCACCTCCCCCAGCAGGAACTTCTCCATTTAGGACACCAAAACCTTCAGGATTTGAAGATACCTTATTCTTCTTACGCAGACCAAACAGCTCTACCCTATCAAGCACATATTTTTCCCATTCTGCCTGCATGACCTGAAATTAAAGCACCCTTTTCTTAGATAACTCTCCCAATACAAGTTGGCTGTACAAAGCAGGAAAACTAAAAAAACATTTCCCGTAAAAAAAATTAAAATTCTGAAATATTGAAGCTTAATGACAACGGGTTCAGTTTCTTCTTAAAAAAAGGACAGGGTTCAATATATGAAAAAGAAATCATAAAACACTCAGTACCACTTGCTGGCTTAACATATATATATATAATCTGTCATGGATTTCATTGTAGAAAACATAGTTCAGTTAAGAAGATAAAATTTACTCAAGGTATATGAGCACCCTATCAGCATTTCTAATATGATATTGTTTCCCTTAATTAACGTTTTATTTATTTTATGATCACTCACATACATAGTAATTGGATAAATATGAATATGAGATCTGTAAGGAATCTATCCAAACCTCCCCCAATTGGGTCTGAGTCATGTAACCTGTATTTAACGGATGTCCTTAGTTGAATGAATATTTTTTCTTCCCAGCTCTTTCTTTTTTTTTGAAGAAAATAAGGAAGACCAACCTTAATTGGTGGTCAACCTGCTACCATTAACAATAGAAAATATGTACAATCAAAACACACATATGACCGAAATGGTCCACCAATCATTTCCCTCCAACCCAAAAAGACACAAGTGTCTCAATGTTGTGAATGATGCTCTGATATGATACGGGGCCGCTGTTATGCTAAACGTCAGCCCGGTATGGAACCCGAGCCTTTCTATCTGCCCAATTAGGCCCAAACCGATGGGCCTCCTTCCTTATATATACGAGGAAGGAAGACTAAGAAGAAAACAAGAAAGTACATCCAAGACTTAATCCGCACCATATCTGTCCCTAAGGACATTGAGGACGAGGCCCTTTGCTGAAGTCATAATCCTTTCCACCCATTTTGTCAGTAGTGCTAGATTCATGGAGTCTATGTGTAGTATTCCCAGCCCTCCTTGTTTCACGGGCCTGCAGACCTCTTCCCATGCTACCAGGGTTACCCCCTTATGCCCATCTTATCTATTGGTTCCCCAAAGAAACCTCCTCATCAGTCCCTCCAGACGCTTTGTCACGACTGCTGGTATTTTAAACACCGACATGTAAAATATTGGGATCGCTGAAAGCACTGATCGCAATAATACCAAACCACCAGCCTTCTAACCGCCGCTCCACCTTCTCGATCACTGGTTACCATTCTGCGGTTAAAATACATCTCCCTGTCAATGGGAGACCTAGATAATTCATTGGTAGAGAACCCTGAGGTATGCCTGGTGCGTTGGCGCATTGTGCTTCTTCCGCCGTCGAAAGTCCAAATCCCGCAAATGCCGATTTAGCCCGGTTGAGATGTAACCCGAGAAGTCCGCAAAAATATCTAACAGTGCAGATAGTGTGTGAGTTTCTGTCATGGATCCTTCCATTGCATTCCTAACAGGAATAGATTTTTTTTTTACTCTTTCCAAATGTCTTGTCCGCTGCATCCTGCTGTTGCTAAGATTCTTCCAAGGCTCATGAAGAAAGATACATAGGCCTACAAGGAATATTCTAGAGATTGTCGCACACAAGTCTGGCAATAATCTGACTCAACCCAACAAAAATCATTATAAATGGGCAGAGAGGACAACGGGACATCAAATAAAAGAGACATAGAATAGTCAATCAAGGCTACAAAAAAATGCTGTGAATTGTTGCAAAGAAACATAGAATAGCTAGGAGTTGGTTTTATTAAAAAATGATTTACAATAAATTACGAGATATAAAGTCACAGACCTTTTTCGAACCTCTTTCAATGAATTCTTCCAATTGCATGCAGGATCTTTCATCCTTGCAGACCACTAGAACAATGCCGCTATCATGATTTCCCTTGTTAATTTCATGGTCCTCCGAGATAACATTCTTTTGTCTTTCTTCTTCTATTTCCTCGAGCAATTCCTATTAAGGAAAACGGAAAAGGGAATCAAAAGACAAAACCAGACATAAGATGTTCAATCTTTGCATATTAGCAGATAGCCGTCTTAGAATATTGAAAAGGAGAGCACTTCACTCACACGCAACACTCTCCATTTCGGGGCTTCCTCCAGAACTTCCTTCAATACTGCTCCAACTTCTGATCCGTTTACGGAATTTCCTACTCAAGCAAAGTCAAAGATTCATAGCTGGATAGTAAAATCGGAATCAATGCCACCAATGCAAGAGAATTAAGAATATTCTCAAGATCATAAGGTGCCGAATCCGCCCACTGACTATTAAAGAAAAATGGTATCCATGGCATGAAGGAAGAAAGGTGAGTTTTCAATGATAACGTAAGCTCTACAAAACTGAGACATACCTGCATTATCTTCCTTCTTATGCCCTTTATGTCTCTTCCTTTTGGTTCCATTCCCAGGGACATCCGCGACTTTGGAACCATCCTCTCGAATCACTTGATAGACCCTCTTCTTTGCAAATTCAAAAATCTTGTGACTCGTATCTGCGAAAATCCAAACCGATCGAATTCCTTCTGACACTCTAAGCGTATCCAAATACTTCAAGTAAGTCACAGCATCGTACCTGAACCAATTCAAAGACAAAAAGCTGACCCAAAAACACATACTGTGCGAACAAAAAAAGAAAAAGAGCATCCAAGGTTTTCATTATTCAGAACAAATTCAATCCCCACATACCTCACAAGATAATCAGCGAGTTTCCGCAGGGTCCTAAGATCCGCCACAAGCTGCTTCGTCTTCATCCCTAACGTGTGCCAGATGGGATCGAGCTGTCGTCTGACGATCTCGTCGAAAGACTTGAAAAGTCCATTCTCGACGGTAAGATCCTCGACATCCACTTTGTTAGACAATCTCAATTCCTTCAGGCAAGCATCCATCGCCCCCAATACAGCACTCTGAATACCCCGCATAGCCCCAGTCATAGGAACTTGAACATTAACCACCTCCGGCGGCCCGGCCTCCAAATCCGCTGCAACTTGAACCTGAAACCGCGGCCAAAGATGCAGCCGACGCACACCAAGCCACCTCATCGTGCGCTCCGCCTTGGCAAATCCCGAAACCATACCCTGCGGACTATCCGAAATCGCCCTTACATACGCCTTCTTGTTAGCACCGCGAACAACCCGCACAATGAAGGACTCCGTCGAAGTTTCGGAAAGCTGATGCGCGTTGAGGATGACGATTCCGGCCAGCGAAGACGCAGGGCATCGAGAAGTGAGCAGATCGGCGATGAGTATCCGAGGAGAGACGAAGAACGCCGCGCCGCTCGAGTACCGGGAGACCCGATGCTGCGCAGGCAGATCTCCTGGAATCTCGCTGGGAATTGCAGTAATGGCGCCAATTGCGACGGAAGAAGCTCTTGAATCGATCGATTCGCGGCGGAGGCATTGGAGAATGGATGATCTCTGGTGATCTGATGCGGAGAGGATGAGGAGAGTTCCTTGGATTGGGGAATGGAGGCGGAGAAGCGCGCAAACTAGGGTTTGATAGGAGAGACCGGCGGAGAGGACGACGAGGCCTCCTCCTTCCTCCTCCAGCAGCTCCGCCACGATCTGCTCGTGGAATGGCAGCATCTTCAAATCTGCGATTTCGATCGTGGCGGGAGGCCACCGGGCTATATATACCCCTGATTTCACGACGAACTGTTCTAGTTGGTTTTTAAAAACGAAAAATAAATACCAATAAATATTTCTTCTTGGTTGTTTGAACTGCTCTCACAATAATTTTAAAATCACTCTCCAGTGAACTAGGGATCCGCACGCGTCATCCATCCCTTCACTGGTCACCGTGATGGAGAGGACGTGACAGTGACGATAACGGTTTTAGAGGTCTGTGATGGTGAGGATGACGGATGACGAAGTGGTCGTGACGGTGACGGGGTGCCCAGGACGCGTGATGTGACGGAACGGCCGTCACGGATGACGGCCGTGATGGAATTTTTGAAAAGTTAAAAGTGACAGAAAATACATATAAAAAACATTATTTTTAATCTTTCCGATGGCTGAGATTTCGCCACGAGACGTGGCCATTTCGATTTCCTGGCATTTTGCACAAAAGTCCCCATTTTTTGCGCGCAAAAACCGACGCTGTCTATAAATAATTGGAGATATACCCCTCCATTCAAGTAGGGTTTTATTGCCGTCATGGTCAAGGGGACGTGACGGGACGCCCTATGGAGGGATGGTGACGGGAACATGATGGTTTTTTGCATATGCTGGGACAAGTGACGGGACGGTGACATGACAAAAGTTTTGTCATGTCATCGCCCATCACATTTTGTCATCCGTTCCGTCACGTCTGGGGCGTCACGTTCCGGACGTGGCGTCCCCTACATTGAATTATAAATAGCTATGGTCCAGGTCAAGTCTCAGTCTGGTCAGGTTGACTAGTCAATGTCAAATTCAAAGTAATAAAAAGGCAAGTTGATGGTTATGCTGGTAATGGAAGCGCTATGAAATATACACATAAAGGTTGAGAGTGCAAAAGAAAAAAGAAATAGCGGATAGTTGAAATGTTCAACACCCCTTCTACGAGGAGACGGTTACGGAAAGAAGCGTGAGATTAATGTCTAAAACTGTGAGGGTTTAATAAATATTTTAAATTATTAACCAATGAGGTGTACTGATAGAGGTTGAGAGAAGTTAAACAAAACTAAGACTGAATAGCTGAAATGTTAAAAGTTCCTTCTACTAGGAGACTGGTTACAGAAAGAAGCATAAAATTAATATCTATATTTGTGATGCCATAATAAATATTTTAAACCATTCATCAATAACTTGTACATATATAGGTTCGCTGAAACAAAGACTAAATAGTTGAATTTTACAAAAGTCCTATCTGGTCATGGGTTAAAGAATGACTCATAAAAGCAAAATCTAAAAATGTAAGGGTATAATAAATAATTTAAATACAAATAAATTATAACTAATTTAAATTAAGAATGTAATAAATATTTATACCAATCGAGGTTAAGAGAGGTTTAAAAAAATTGAATACTTCAATTGCGAAAAAAACATTTATATTTAAGTACAGGTGAATAACTATTGTTTTCAATTGTTGAGAAAAATCTACTGATTAGGGTTAAGAGAGTCTAATAAAAACATAAGCCCTTATATGAGGAGACAGGCTGGGGAAAAAAAGCATAATATTACTACATATAAATGTTAGTACATGATAAAAATTTGAAATTATGACAATAAATGTGTTGGTGAAGGTCAAGAGGGGATAAGAAAAACGATGACTGACCATATGATTAGGTGACATGTTATGGAAAAAAAGCATAATATTAATATATAAATATTTAAAAGTATTGACCAATGAAATGTATTGATAAATGTTGCGAGAGTCTAATAAAAACAAAGTCTGGATAGCTGAAATGTTTTAAAACTATTGCATTATGCGACATATTAATACACAGAATGCAAAGATATAACAAAAATCTGAAATTACTGATCAATGAAGTATACTAATAAAATATGTAAAATGAAATACACTTGAATATCTGAAATGTTCAAAAACCCTCCACGAGGAATCGGGTTACGGAAAGAAGCATAATATCAATATCTATGAAGATGAGGGTACAATAAATATTTTAGAATTTTGGCAAATGAAGTTTACAGATAGGGGTCAAAGACTAAACAGTTGAAATTTGCAAAAATCCTACTTGGAGATGGGTTAAGCAAAGACACATAAAAGCAACATCAAAAAATTTAATGGTATAACAAATAACTTCATTTACCAAAAAATTATACCGATTGAGGTTGAGAGACCGCATAATATATATTTTTAAATTATTAACCAGCCAATTCTACTGAACGAGGTTGAGAGATCTCAATATAAACTAAGATTGAATAGCTGAAATGTACAAAAATCCTTCTACGAGGAGAGGGGCCATCGAGAGAATCGTTAGATTTATATCGATAAATGTAAGGGCATAATAAATACTTTGAACATTTGACCAATTAAGTGTACATACACAGGTTAAGAGAAACAAATAATAAACAGTTGGATTGTACAAAAGTCTTATTTGAAGACAGGTTAAGCAAAGATGCATAAAAGCAAAATAAAAAATGTAAGGGTATCATAAATATTTCAAATAATTTGCCAATGAAGTATATTTATTGAGGTTGAGATAGCCTAAGGAAAACAAAACCCCAATAGTTAAAATGCACAAAACTCTTTTTGTTCTAAATTATCAGAAATTATCAACCTTTTACATTTTAAGAGAGTTTTAAAAACTAAGACCGCATAGTTGAAATATGCAAAAACCCTACTATCAGGAGAAGGATTACGGAAAGAAGCATAAGATTAATATCTAAAAATACGAGGGTATAATAAACATTTGTCACGACTATTTATTGGCCGTGCTATTTAAATGGCGGGAAGCTCGTGCCAGTGCAGTTTGAATCGTTGGCAGCGGGGGCAGTTCTCGCCTCCTGGACGATTCGAGTTATCTCTTCAACACTCTGAAGATCGAGATCGTCGTCTGGATCGCCGGTGAGTTTCTTCCCCTTGTCCATGATCTCTTTTGGTAGGTTCTTTAGGAACCAGGGATGGTTCTTTATTTCAGGAATCGTGATTCTCTTTGATTCAATGTTCAGGAAATGAAAGAAAAGTTGTTAGAGAACAATTCCAGGGGTTTGCGTGTTTAGTTATGCATATTTCGAGCACAAGACATACCTTTTGCGGATTGCTGACGAAAATCTGAGATAGAAGCAGCTTGCAGTCTTTGGACACGCGCACGAAGTCCGGGATTGAGTATTGCACGGTCAAAATTCGCTGATTCGTAATCAGGTGGATTACTCAGAAAATTTTGGAATTATGAGATCATGAGCGATTGATTCGGTCATGGACTTACGTTTATAGTCTTTCGGAAATTCCGGGGATCCTCGGGATCCTCGAAAGGGTACGAACCCACAAGCATCACGTACAATGTAACCCCACAGGACCACACATCTGCGATCTTTAGTTTATAGAACGAAATAATCAGAAAATGAAATCAAGACAGAACAGATTTATTCCAAGTAGTTTCCAGGATAAATTCGTTTCATCAAAAAAAATTCCTTCTTTCCAAAATGAGCCGGTCAAAACAACTCGATTTGAATCATTTGAGATATACGAGTCTTGTATTTTTTGTCTGCTTGATTCATTTTTTCCTACCTTTCCATCATACTCCTTCCTTGAGAGAACTTCTGGCGCCATGTATGCTGGAGTTCCTACTGTGGACTTGGGTTGTGAATGCAGCAAGCCGGACTACATATACAAAGATTTCGCGTCAATATTTGCCTGAATCGGTTAGTTTTGACTAAACTGCAAAGTCCAGTATTTAATTCCATTGATTAAATATTCATTTTCCATGAAAACTCTACCTTGGAGTAACCAAAATCGCAGACTTTGAGACGTGGTGCTGGGCTCCCATCTAGGAGTGTGTTCTCCAGCTTAAGATCCCTATGGCAGATTTCCTACCACGACTTGCACTGGGTTACCCAAAAGCTCTCTTTGACAAATTTCCTCTTCAGGAAAGTTCTGATCATTAACCAATCCATGGCTTACCATGGAATGGCAATAGCTGACGCCCGAGATCAGCTGCTGGAAGAAGAATCGTGCCTGTTTGATCGCTTGAACATCGTCAGAACTTGGAAAAATAATCGAATATTTATGATTGTGTTCTTCAGGACCTCGTCCTCGCTGAATCGACCTGCGCTGCATATCTTTTGAAACAGCTCCCCACCGGCGGCATATTCCATGACAATCGCCAGATGAGTTGGGGTCAGCATAACCTGTAAGTGCCCTTGATTTAATTTTCCTAGTTTACATGCTATTTGATTGAATTGAGTTTGAACTGCCATGTTTATGGTTTTACCTCTCTGAACTGAATAATATTCGGATGTCTGAGAGATCTGTGATTGATGATTTCCCGTAGCACTTTCTCATCAATCTGGAAAATCAAGGAAAAGGGCTTTCGATTCATGCGTGAGATCTGAAAAAAGAACTAGTAACTTTCATTTTTTTTTGAAATTCTCACCTTCTTCCCTCTTTCGATATATTTCACGGCCAGAAGCTCGTTGGTCTTCTTATGCCTCACCAGCCTTGCCACCCCAAAGCTCCCTGAACCCAGTTCTTTCAGCAGCTCGTAGTTCTCCTCCATCTCTCTATCTCCCCCTCTCTCTCTCTCTCTCTCACTTTCTCTCTCTCTAACCCCCTGATTTCTATTTTCTATAAACTCTCTCACCGACCATCGCCCCAGATTCTCAAAATTTCTCCCCTGGTCGCTACTTCTCTCACTTCTTTTTTCTGCCAATCTATCTCTCCCCTGCTTTCTCTCTCTCTCTCTCTCTATCTATCTATCTATCTATCTATCTATATTCTTATCTCCCATGGTCCCTCACTCTTTTCCTCTCGCTGGAAGCAGCAAAATCGGAAAGCGATTCGAAGGAAAAACAAAGATGCTGTTGCTACTGATGATGTTGATGATGATAATGCCAAGTCGGGAGGAGATAGGTTGAAAAATGGTGCCTTGGACTTGTGAATTCGGGTAAGGCCAGTTTCAATTGCAACAGACGCGTCAAAAATAATTTTATTCTAGTCCTCTTCCCTCCGCACCTCACGATCTCCGTCCCATTCCCCAATAATGCAACAGAATAATCTCTCCCTCTCTCTCTCTCTCTCTCTCTCTCTCTCTCCAGAAGCCCATATCTACAAGTCCGACCCCTGTGGCTATTTATATCTCTCTACATTTATTTATATAAGTCCATCAGTCTCTTTAAATTTTTCTGTCTTACCCTCCTCTCTCTCTCTCTCCCTATTTCTTTCCCCCCTCTCTCTCTTTCTCTCCCTTACCTTATTTCTCTCTCTCTCCATGTCTCTCCCTCAATCTATTTCTCTCTCTCTCCATGTCTCTCCATCTCTCTATATCTCTCTCTCTATTTCCCTCCCCCCTCTCTCTATCTCTCCATCTCCTTCTCTCTATTTCTTCTCTCTCCTCTCCCCTCTCTCGATCGTCTATCTCCCTCTCTGTATTTCTTCTCTCTCCTCTCCCCCTCGCTCTATTTCTCTCTCTCCCTCTCTATTTTTCTCCCCCCTCTATCTATCTTTCTATTTTTTTCTCTATTTCTCTCCCCCCTCAATCTATCTTTCTATTTCTCTGTCTATTTCTCTATTTCTCTCTCTCCCCCTCCATCTACCGCTCCATTTCTCTCTCTCCCTTTCTATTTATCTTCCCCTTCTATCCATCTCTCTATTCTTCTCTCTCCCTCTCTATCTCTCTTTCTCTGCCGAAAATTCTCCAAGCAACACTCAAATAACCCCTTTTGAAAAAATACATTTCCTCGAGAAATACTAGTGCATCCATGGATCTCCCACGTAATAAAGCTTATTTTCTGGGGATAGTACTCAAATCTGCCCTATCGAGTGGACCGATCAATTGTTTCTTCTGAAATTATAAATTCCGCGTTTTCTAAATGCCGTCCACCCTTGTCTGAGATTTGAGAGAGGCAATGAAAGTAGTCTACCGAACTTTTATGACTTGCTGGCATTAGCACCTATCGATAGCAGTCCATATAATGCACTAAAGTGATACACTTATTTCCTATTACTCTGTTCTAACACTTCCAAATTTTATTTTTGTGAATCCAATACTTTATTACCGGAAATGGGGCTCTCCTAAGCTACCCCTCCATCCCGTGCTTGCTCTGCGCATGCAAACGCCACGCACGTTCCAGAACATGGCTGGATCAGTCTACGAGCACGACCCTTCGAACATGCGCAATTATTTTGTGACACCAATTCTTTATTACCGTAAATGAGCTCTCCAAAGCTTTCCCGTGCTTGTTCACATCTGCAAACTCCACGTTCCAGAACAAGGATGGATCGGTCTACGAGCAAGACCCTTTAAAGATGCCCAATTATTTTGCAACTCGTATCCTTAATTTCCTTGTTCACGTCAGCAAACTCCGTGCACGTTCCTGAAAATGGCTGGTTCGGTCTACGAGCACGACCCACGTGTTGGCGTGGCCCTGGCACCATGTTTCTTGCCAATAATAATAAAAAATATCCTTACATCCATAAAATTGTAAACAAAAACTTCCAAACCCTTTGAATTTTAGATGTTAAATAATCTATTGACATGAGTAGAAATACTGACACTATGGGGAATGTACTGTACTTTGTTTTATTTGGAAAATGCTAAGTTAAATAATTATTTCATCAATGCAGTTTTGAGAATACCCCATTTGAAAATGGTCATATGCTGCTGATAGTAGGAAAAAAGTAAATCGGCACTAACATCATTCACGTGCAAAACTTTATGGAAGAGACCATGAACTTTATAAGTTAGCGGGTTGCTAAGGTGTGTGCAGACGTGGCGAGATATGATTGGCTAGCATTGATCCGTTGTTTGGTTATTTAAAAAAACCAGTCAGGCCGGAAAAACAGGGGGAACAGCGCCTAAATGTTTATCCTCGAACAGCTTATCTGTGGTAAGGGCCGACCGCCAAATCGCCCTATTTAGCGTGTTCTTGTCGCGATTTCAACGATCCTTCTTCCTATTTCGTCTCTCTGAAGCTATTTTCTCAGAGCACAGGTTTCTTTTTTTGTGTAGTTTTTTTTTGAATAATTTTTTGTGTAGTTTTTCTCAATCCCGTTCTGCTAGTTCTTTATCGCAATATCCCCGTGTCGTATCGTTGTTGCAGCCGTCAGCGTTTGATTTGCTGGATCAATAGATTTTTTAATTATTTTTTATTTGGATAACGATGGAGGCTTTTGTGATCTTCTCTTTCCCGTGATTAATTTCGTGTGCCATTGGCGTGCTTAATTTCGTGGCTGACTCTGAGGTCTGGATGCCCGTGCATAATATTTAATTTTCGGGTTTGGTTGGGGCTGATTTTTTAGGGTTGGATTTGGGCATTTTTTGGGGAAAGACAGATCGATGTGTGAGGAATTTGTTTGATTGGGATCCATGTTTGCATGGTTTCATTCGAAGGCGCTTCTGTTAATTTGTTGTCTTTCGGATTTAGGGTTATGGAGGTCTCCATGGATTGCAAAGAACTATTGATGGTTCTCATTAGGGAAGAATATTGACTTTCTGAGGGTGCGTGAGCTATTTTTGCAAGAGTTTCTTGGTAAATGGGCTGTTTTTCGTCAAATCAAAGAAGGCAGTTCCCTGGACGCGAGGATCCTGTGGACCTGGCTTCCCAGACCGCGTGTAAGTAGTTTCAAAATTTTCGTCAGATTGCAACTTCTGTAATACAGATCATTCTAAATAGAATACTATTGTATAACGTCTTATTTCGTGTCCGTCTCAAATTCGTTACCAAAATTTAGAATGATAATAAGAACAAGGTAGAATGTCCTGTGTAGATATTACTGTTGTATAACTTCATTAAAAAAAAATTACCGTTGTATAGCGTCTTCATTACAATATCAGAGTAATCTATCCGTTGCATGAGTCTTTTAAAATGTTATATAGACCCAACTTGGAAGAATGTTGATTTCCTGAAAAAGAAGGTGGGCAAATTATTGAGTATTTCAATGCGGATAAATCGCAGTAAAACACAAGCGTCTTGCGTTTGAATACTTGACTTTTTTTTTCATTTGTCGCTGCTTGATGCTTCTGTCCAGATCACGTCCAGGCTGATGTTACTTTTTTTATTTTGGTTGTCTTGTAGTCACTGTCAGTGAAGTCGAAGCGTTGTTTGAGCTGTACAAAAGTATAAGTAGTTCTTTGGTTGATGACGGACTTATAAGCAAGGTACACCAATATCTCCCGAAAGAAGTTCACAGTATAAATTCATATAAAATTTTCTTCTTCCACGAAGCCATAGTATTCATCCCCTTCACGTTTATGATAGATGAAAACTTTCATGATCATATTCGTAATACAATCTCAAAGTTATTTTAAAGTTCGTGCTGAATTCAAACCTTCTACATAGTTAATAGAATGCTACTGCGAAATTTTGGATGTTTTGTTTCTCCCTTAATATTTTACTTTGCTTTCTGCAGGAGGAATTTCAACTTGCTTTGTTCAAAAATAGGAAAAAGGAAAACCTTTTCGCTGAAAGGGTAATGGTGTGCTTACGATTTGGTCTTAATCTATTTTTTATATGGCTTTTGCGCGTTGGAAGATCCGAGATATCTCCAAAAGCATAGGGACGTGGACATAGATAACTTAAAACGCATAATTGGCTTTTGTGAGTAAAATCCTTGTATAACTTCTGAACTTCTTTTTTCAAAAAAAATAGTTCTCAATTTCTGCAGTTGTATTATCTCTTCTTCCGTTCTGATTTTCTAGCCCCACCATAACTATTTCTTTTGGTATAGCAGATCAAATTTCAGAGAATAAAGTAATTTAGTCCACATTGAAGTTTATTGTAACTAGAAATCTATTTCAAAAAAAAAAAATTGTAACTAGAAATCGAAAGCTTATTATTTTGAGGAGAAAACCATTCTTTTGAGGATACTTCGTTTTCAAGTGTTCATAACTTAGAGGTCTGAATCAAGTGTGTTGTTTTTTTTTTAAATTTTATGTGTGTTGTTTTATACGCCAGAAAATCGTCTTTTTATCTTTGCTGTTTGGAGAAATTGGAAACTACTCTTTTGTTCATGTTCTTTGTGATTCTTCTCTCTGAACTTTCCACAGCATTGGTTTCCACGTTGGTCAAATTTCCATCTTTCAGACGACGCTTTTGCTAATTTCATGTTTGTTAGATCATCACGGCCCAGTTAGGGCTAATTTTACTAACTTATGGGCCTGTGGCCATGTACGTGTAATAGACTAATCCTAGGGATCTAATGGAAAAACTAACCTAAAATGGATTTAAATAAAGGCCCAATAAGGGCCCATTAACGGCCCACTAAGGACCCATTAAGGGCCCAATAGTGAGGGGCCCATTTAGGGCATATATTAGGTCCATTAAGGACCTAATATATGCTGGGCCTGATTTATATCAGGCCCAGCCTCCAACAGCTATAAATATAGCTGTTGGAAGTCCTTTTTGAAAAAGGAATCTCTTCTGCAGCTTTTTCCAACGGTCAGTTTTTGACCGTTGGACAAAAGCATTAACCTCTCTCTCTCTCTCTGTGAAAATTTGTATAAAAGGGGCATCTGTTCAGTAATAAAGATCAGTTCATTTTTGCCCCAATTTTTCTGTCTCTTCTCCACATTCTCAGAAATTCTCTCTGCAGTCCACTATCTCATCTTTTCCTTCAATTTATTACAATGTTGAAGGAGGGGTTCGCCTACCTAAGATTTAAGTTATCCCAAATGTTGTGCCATTAACATTTTAATCGAGTAGTATGGCAATCAAGAAGCCGTTTGTGATGGCTGGTTTCAAAACTTATGGGTATTTTTTATCTTTTTTCACTGAACAGATCTTTGACTTATTTGATGTGAAACAAAAAGGCTTGATAGACTTTGAAGATTTTGTTCGTTCTCTCAACGTCTTCCACCCAAATGCCCCGCACGAAGCTAAAGTGGACTGTAAGTATTTGATGTCTGCCTTTTTGTTTTCCTCTTCAAGGAATCTTCTCCCTGATACATATGCTACCCTTGTAGTCTCCTTCAAGCTTTATGATTTGCATGGCACGGGATTCATTGAAAGAGATGAGGTAATACTCATTTTAGGAAGGCTATATATTTCATAATCCGTGCACCAAACGTCTTTTTTAAAAAATGTGCCAGGTGATACCCTTGGGTATGCGGCTATTTATATGCCCAGTTTGGCTAAATATTCTTGGTTTGTCACTTTGTTTGGTCGAACAGGCTATGTTGTTCAACACTTAATTGATCCTCTTTATTTCATTCCTGGGATCTTCTATCTTAAATCTGCTCAGAGAAAAACTGTTAGATTACTGGGTTTAAATGTCACTCCCTACATTATGAGAAGGTTTTCTGTAAAAGCGTCTTTATGTGTCTATTTAAGGCAGGTAGAATGAAGTCAAAGATGAGTTATTCTACTGATTTTCCAGGGTTTGGATCCCTTACTCCCAGGGTGCTTTATATGCCCAGTTTGGCTAAGTATTCCTGGTTTGTCACTTTGTTTATGCCCACTTTGTTTACTCCCAGGGTGGTGGCCTCTTCCCGTTATCCTACCTCCTTTTTTATTCCCAAACTATCACTTACATTCGGAGTCATTGAACAATCTCATCTCCCTGATCTTACCTCCCTTCGATAGGCATGCTTGGAAGTGGAAGGTGACAGTATGACTTGCAAAGGGTCTGTAATGACACCAAAGGAGTGGGATCATTTTGGTGTTCTGCCTGTTAGGGTTTACGAAATATAAGCTATGAAGGCTAAAGAAAGAGAGAAAAGATAGTCTGTGACTCATCGGAGAGTGTATCTTGTTTATCATTTGCATTTGTTTTAGTTACAATAGTAATGATGATATAATGACAAATTCATCGTCAGATGATTCATCGTTGTTTCCGTTTTCATTCACTCGTCATTGTCGTTTTTGATGGCTAAACCTTCCTGAGACTCCCAATTTAACCCTGTTAGGATGCAAGATCCCTGCAGGGCCCTCTCCTGTAACATACCCTCCTAAAAAGGAAGCTTAAGTTTTTCCTTTCTTTGATTTGATGAGTGCAAAGCCAACTTTTTTCCCTCTTTCTTCTCCTATCTGTAACTTTTTCGATCTCTGATAATTTTTTTTTGCAGGTTAAGCAGATGCTTATAGCACTCCTTTGTGAATCAGATATGAAGCTGACTGATGAGACAATTGAAATAATTCTAGATAAGGCAAGTCTACCAATTTAATAGATTGCAATAAGAAGTAAAAAATGGCATATTTTGGCATCATAATTTTTCTCAGAAAACTTCTCATTATCAGTTCTACTTAACGTGCGCAGACGTTCCTAGATGCTGATGTGAACCGCGATGGGAAGATTGATAAAGAGGAATGGAATAATTTCGTTTTACGTAATCCCTCTTTGATGAAGATAATGACTCTGCCTTACCTAAGGTCAGCAACGTTAACCGTGATTCCTTGTGAAATTATTTTCATAAATGGGAACAACTTATAACCCTCTGTTAATTTATTTTTGAAGAAAAGAGGGAAGATCACCTGGTGCCGGTGATCAACCTGTGTTCTCTGCTAATTACATTGAGGGAGGCTTGAGATTTCTTGAAATGATGTGTGAAAGCAGGTGTCGTCTCTCTCTTTCGCACACTTTCTCTCTCTATTGAAACCATGATCAATCAGAAAAATCGACGAGAAGTTCTGATATATGATGATCAAAACTTTTGATCAATTGATCATGGCCGATCTGATAAAAAATTCGATCCGATCACTATTCCCTAGAATGAGATACCCAGCGATGCCATCAAACATAGAATCTATGCTATGTGTCTATCACTTAATCACTTAATACATTTTCATTAATTCTATTAGGCTGGATATAAGATTTCAAGTTTTGCTACTGTGAACTAAATTTGATGTAAAATTTCCTCCTTGGTTAATTTTTATTGTTCTTGCAGGGACATAACGACTACGTTTCCGAGCTTTGTTTTTAACTCGGAGGTGGATGAGATCGCAACTTGAGATGTTGCCCTCCACGCTGGTTTTCTCTGAAAACTAATTTGTAAGGCGCTTCAAACAATATATGATGATATCGCCTCCTGCTTTATTCTTTTGTTCTTGCTAACACAAATCAAGATAACCGTTTTTTCATACTAGGAGCAGTGTTCTTGCAGAAATTGCTTATGAATTGGAGTATTTTTTGTTGTAAAGAGAAAAAACAGAGTAATTTTTCAGTTTGGCCAAAATATTTGGTAATTTCTTCGCTCTAGTTCATCTTTGGTAATGATGATTGTTGATTATTGAAACGTTCCTATGATAAGGTGCGTATATTTAATCTTTGAATGCGGAGGATATCCTTTCCTAAGATGCTAGGTTTATTTTCCTCTAGATTAATTCAAAAAAAAAAAAATTCCTCTGGGATGTTGAATCCTGAGTTAAAAGTTAATGAAACTTCATTCCAATTTGATTACCATATTAACTATTTTCAATTTTTTCTCCATGCAGAACAGTTTGAATGTTAATCTCTTAACGTCAAGTATTCATACATTCAAACAATTTCAGCAATATGATATCTGAAAACAATATTGAATCACATCCGTTGTACCAACATGTAAGTAAATATATTTGAACATTTCAGATTTCTTCATTCGTTTAATATCAAACGCTTCACTAGTTCGTTAGTTAAGTTTTACAACTAAGTCAGATATACCTGTCACAGAAGTCGTATTATGGGTCTAACGCTGTAAGAAAATGGAAAATGATTGTCTTCGAAAAGATGCCGAACGATCAAGAAATGGGAAATTGTGAATAATATAATCCAAAATCAAGGCTAAATTAAGAGAACATCCTCCTTTCTCTGAATATAGTCAGCATCCTAGTTAGTTTGAATATGAAACCTTGTGGGGACAATGTATCTGAAAATGACCAAATATCTTAGAAAATCATTTTTATATTGAAGTGGTGAGCGATGACGTGGAAAATTACTAGTTTGGCCTGGGTGCATCATCATTACAATTATTACTACATGGAAAATGACCATTATTATTTTTCATAGGGTTTGAGTTTGACTTTGATTTTCTTCGGATGGCTGGTGTATCATCAACGAGGGTACTCGGTATATTCTCCAAGTCCCCTTCAAGTGACCTTTCTAGTACATTTGATTTAATTTGATGATGCAAACAAGATTATACAGAGCTTGGTCCAAAGATACTTTAGATCAGAAAAGTTTTCATTTTTTCCACAGGCAGATGCCAATGGCTAGAATTGAGTAATGAAGATTGGATCACGTTTTATTTGGGCTAGTAGATTCGGGCTATGTATTTTATAATAAATGACTTAGAGAATCATCATTAGAATCATTATTACTGGTATCATGATCATTACTTTTTCTTTGGATGGCTGGTGCATCATCAACCAGGGTGCTTGGTATATTCTCTAAGTCCCCTTCAAGTGACCTTTCCAGAACATTCAATTTAATTTAATGATGAAAACAAGATTATATAGAGTTTGGTCCCCAGATACTCTTAGATAAAAAAAGTTTGCATCTTTTCCACAGAGGCCGATACCAATGGCTAGAATTGAGTGATGAATATTGGATCACATTTTAGTTGGGCTAATTGATTCGGGCAGTGTTTTATAATGAATAACCTGGAGAATCATCACTAGAATCATTATTACATGTGTAATGACCATTATTTATTTCATAGGGTGAGAGTTTGACTTTAATTTTGATTGGATGGCTGGTGCATCATCAACCAGGGTGCTCGGTATATTCTCTAAGTCCCCTTCAAGTGACCTTTCCAGAACATTCAATTTAATTTAATGATGCAAACAAGATTATATAGAGTTTGGTCCCCAGATACTCTTAGATCAAAAAAGTTTACATCTTTTCCACAGAAGCAGAGACCAATGGCTAGAATTGAGTAATGAATATTGGATCACATTTTAGTTGGGCTAATTGATTCGGGCAGTGTTTTATAATGAATAACCTGGAGAATCATCACTAGAATCATTATTACATGTGTAATGACCATTATTTATTTCATAGGGTGAGAGTTTGACTTTAATTTTGATTGGATGGCTGGTGCATCATCAACCAGGGTGCTCGGTATATTCTCTAAGTCCCCTTCAAGTGACCTTTCCAGAACATTCAATTTAATTTAATGATGCAAACAAGATTATATAGAGTTTGGTCCCCAGATACTCTTAGATCAAAAAAGTTTACATCTTTTCCACAGAAGCAGAGACCAATGGCTAGAATTGAGTAATGAATATTGGATCACATTTTAGTTGGGCTAATTGATTCGGGCAGTGTTTTATAATGAATAACCTGGAGAATCATCACTAGAATCATTATTACATGTGTAATGACCATTATTTATTTCATAGGGTGAGAGTTTGACTTTAATTTTGATTGGATGGCTGGTGCATCATCAACCAGGGTGCTCGGTATATTCTCTAAGTCCCCTTCAAGTGACCTTTCCAGAACATTCAATTTAATTTAATGATGCAAACAAGATTATATAGAGTTTGGTCCCCAGATACTCTTAGATCAAAAAAGTTTGCATCTTTTCCACAGAGGCCGATACCAATGGCTAGAATTGAGTGATGAATATTGGATCACATTTTAGTTGGGCTAATTGATTCGGGCAGTGTTTTATAATGAATAACCTGGAGAATCATCACTAGAATCATTATTACATGTGTAATGACCATTATTTATTTCATAGGGTGAGAGTTTGACTTTAATTTTGATTGGATGGCTGGTGCATCATCAACCAGGGTGCTCGGTATATTCTCTAAGTCCCCTTCAAGTGACCTTTCCAGAACATTCAATTTAATTTAATGATGCAAACAAGATTACATAGAGTTTGGTCCCCAGATACTCTTAGATCAGAAAAGTTTGCATCTTTTCCACAGAAGCAGATACCAATGGCAGAATTGAGTAATGAAGATTGGATCACATTTTAGTTGGGATAATAGATTCAGATTATGTATTTTATAATACATAACTTGGAGAATCATCACCAGAATCATTATTAAATGTATAATGACAATTATTTTTTTCATAGGGTTAGAGTTTGACTTTAATTTTGGTTGGATGGCTGGTGCATCATTGACCTGGGTGTTCGATATATTCTCCAAGTCCTCTTCAAGTGATCTTTCGAGTACATTTCATTGTTATTGATAATGCAAACAATATTATAAAGACTTTGGTCCCAAGTTACTTTCTTGTGCAGCATTTCCACAGATTGGTCCACTGATGTTGCAAAATAAAATATCTAACCAAGACGGAAGATGCCCATCATAGACAATCAACTTTCAAAATAAGATTTAAAGTTAATTATGGGTTCTATGAAAAGAAACATTTCCAAAGAAAATCTCTCTTCTTACTCCTAAATAGCAATGACATTAATGCTTTCACAAATATTAGTAATATCCTTTAATATTAAATTGGCAGGATAAAAATCAAATCAAATGGAACTATACGTA
Organism: Wolffia australiana; assembly: GCF_029677425.1. Taxonomy (NCBI): domain Eukaryota; kingdom Viridiplantae; phylum Streptophyta; class Magnoliopsida; order Alismatales; family Araceae; genus Wolffia; species Wolffia australiana. The sequence goes on from NC_135844.1 coordinate 12,666,153, forward strand.
CATCAAACTTTAAGAATGCTGACTTATATCAAACTTAAATGACACTACGACTTATAATTTAAACATTAAGAATTGTACTCCAAACAATTATATATGAACAAGTTAAACATACTATTAAGCCTCTATGATAATTAATTATCTTTCCTCATAGTAATGTGAACCATTGTGTGTTTATTTGTATCCATTTGAAATGAAATTACTAACCTTTAAATTGAGTGGTACTTACTGATCCACCTCACTATCTGTTGGTACCTCAATATTTTTTCCCACTATTTATTTCTATAAATTTACTTGAATACAAACACCTTATATGAGTGTACATCGATAAACGCCTCAAAATCATTATCAATGCAAACATTAAAATTTTTTGGGCATCATGGGTGTTGCATTTAACACTTATCACATTCCATATGACTAGTGATTTTCGTCCACTGCTGTCTATGATAAGTTGTATTTATCTCTGCATTTATAGATGCACCATTTTATTTTACAATGGGATTTAACTTCAAATAATAATGAGTTTAAAAGACATAACTAATTGTTAGAACTTTTCAGTCATAAGTTCCATTGGTTTAAGAATCACTCCAAAATTTATTTCCAACTGAATAGTATTATAATTAGTTAACCATAATTTTGGAAGCACCTAATAGGTTTTTTTAATTCACACTTTTAGCTTATTATGCTGGGGTAGATCTTGGGGCAGATAAATAAAACTCATGAATTACACAATCATAGTATTTCTTAGTTAGTATATCCTAGGTACTGATAACTAAAACTCAATAATTGTTTTCATTTAATATTTTTACTTCCCATATAAAACTAAAAAATCTAACTCATCTCTTTACCCTGTAAATATATTTTAAGCCGTAGATATCTGTCATTTTGATAGATATTTACTTTTCTCAGTAATTTTAAACATCGTCTTTTTAAAATTTAGTAGTATCATATTAAAATATGTTCACGAATATTTTTCCATGCAATGTCTAGGAATTTCACTCCACATTTAGTTTCTCATTAACATTTGTACTAATTTCCCATTGATGTTTCATTGATGGGTAGATTGCCAAGTTTATTGCCTAGTTTATGAAACTTCTCCCCATGATATTGGGGAAATACCTCATTGGATGTTTGGATGAAGATTGTTTTACCATTAGAAAGGTAACTTTATGAAAGAATTTTCTCATCTGCCTAATATTTAGTGGTTTTGGAAAAATATTTTATCAATAATCTATTATATTTTGGAAATACCATATATGAGGGGAAGAGGAGAAGACAGTTAAAAACCTGCTCTATACCTTGTTGTAAGGCCCCAAAGTAGGCGTCATTCCTGCGCTCAAGCTTGTGTGCTAAATGTGTAGGGTATGCCCGCATACATGGACTTGGAATAGGAAGCCGAGTTTGTAGACCACGCGCATCACGGGTGGTGACAGCCCTCCATGATCTTTAAAGCCAAGGCCCACATAGTACTCATGTTTGTTGGCGGATCAGGGCAGGCCATGTGTGCAGGCCGCAAGCGCTACGTGTGTTGGTCGCTGAGGATGCGCGCATGCGGGCTGTATTTGCGCATATTTCTTAGAGGTGCTAAATACTACTCCATGAATGAGCAAAATGAAGGTTAAGTTAATGATAAATATCTCTGGGGAAACCGCTAAAAAAAGATTGAACATGTAGGCGGGAGGTTCTGATTTTAATCAGAAGAATTCTGCTTTCATTTCTTTCATAACTAAGCACTGAGTTACTTATGGTTCCTCACCCTTAAAATAACTGAAAGAAACAAATTCTGAGAAAACACAACTTTTCATTTCTTGCAGAACTTATCTTTCAGATAACTTCTTGCAGTTCCTTCATCTTCTGAATATGAATCTTTATTGACTTCATACAATTCATCTTCATCTTCTTTATCTGTGACTCTGCTCCAGCTCGTAAAGTCGCGGCTGAATCTTAATCTTCATATTCATTTACTGTGTAACCTTTTTGTCCACTACATGCTGCATGTCTTCATTGACTTTGTAACCCTCTCGTAAACTCTTCTTCTCCCACTCATAAACTCGCGCCTTTAATAATTTATTTACTTCGTAAACCATATCGACCAAATGTCCTATTAAGCTTAGATTAGGTCTCATCGATAAACTCTCTATAATGAAGCATTTTTTCTTGTAACCACAAAAGTATGGACTTCTTTTTTTAGTCTTACCATAGACATAACATCACCATACCGTATTCTCCCCATTGGGATTTTGAAGTGTTTGAGCTCCCAGTGTCAGCCAATTGACCGTTAGATCAAGGCGCAACTTCAGGCTCTTAGGAGCCTTCACTTCGAAGAGATCTTCCGCTTGCATACCAGCTATCAGATAGTCAATGGTCGTAGGTTACGAAGTAAATAACACAATTATTTGCATAACGTTGAGTTCATGCTGTACCTTCATCGTATTTATAAGAATGGGGTGCGAGAGGATTAGATAGCTTAACTTTGTTACATGGAGGCACGATCCCTGGAGTAGGTTGAATAACAGATGTGCATGTGTCTTCTATTTGCGAAACAGAACATGGCAAGTCCCAAATCCAGGAGGGAACTGTTTTAAGTTCATGGTGAACCTCTTCTGTCATAAAAAGAATGGAGCCATTGTTAGTGAATAGGGATCCCAAAGCTAAAACTATGGCCCAGGTTTGACTGCCGTAGCAGCCCAACCCATTCCATAGAGCTAAGGATGAGGCTCTAACTCCTAGAGACAAAGCCATCCTTTCAACTGAAGTCCAAAGATGATAAAAAAGTTAACAGATAGTTAAGGCACGAGTTTTACGAGCGTTTAGGCACCTAGCGAGAATGCATATTTAAGTATTTAACTGTATTCTACTTCTTGGGGTTATTTACTTCATAACCTCGGACAGAAATCTAACTTTAAACAAATAATTATTTACTTCGTAACCATGTCTTCTTCAACTGACCCATTTTAATCATTAGTGGTTAGGATACTAAGTAATGACATAAGGTCCCAAGTTTGAGTACTTTATTTTATTTTATGAAGACTAATCTCATAAAAAGATCTATGAAATTTTCCTATTATAATAAATTATTTCTTCTATATCTAGAACGAACTTAAAAGAAGATACTAATTTTTTAAGAATCAATCGGATTGAAGTGATAGCATCATCATTAGTTGAAATTGAAATATATGTAAGATTTGTTGTAACGATTAAACAATTGTCAGAATCCACAAAATGGCACATTCTTGAAGAGATGTATATTCTTCTTGCTGCTCAACAATAATTACAATAGCGCGTCGCCCCCATCTTTGATTCCACCCATATATATATATTGCAGGGTGGATAATTATCTCTTCAACATTAGTACTGTGAGACTATTGAGTTTTCCTATCCTTTGTTCCATTCTTAAATCCCTGAACTTTATTTTTAAGTCTCATATCTGTAAAGAACCAATTCTTTAACATACCACCAAGCCATTTTTTGTTAAAAGATTGCACAAGCGGATACTAGTAAATCAATGTTCTCAATGATCCGATCAGTATCACCTGCTGCATCAATTAAATCACAGGTGATGCTAATCACTGAGGTTATCCAATGTTACGAAGTAAACATTATCTGAAGGCGCAAGTTTACGAGGAAAAGCTTAGGAGCAAGAGTTTTGAAAAACACTTCTTCTTCTTAAAATAATAACCTGAACCCGCCGTACTATTTATTTATACAGTATACAAAGGGACTTAGCTAACTCAATTCTCATGAACAAATTAGATCATTTGTCTTTATTTTAACAAAATAAGCATGAATACACCTTCTACAGAACTATTTTTTCTTTATATATATATATGCCAATTCAATACTAAGCAAGTCCGAACAGATTTCATACTTTTGTGATAATCCTTTTCAGAACTCCATAAGGATATAATTGACAACTCTAAGTTGGACATTATCCCCTTCCTGCAAAAGATCCCATGGAAAAAATGTAGCTGACTTAGAGATATTTTTATTTTATTTATTTGACTTTTTCTTTGACTTCGTAACGTGGGATAACCTCAAAACCTTAGAATGAAATTTTCCCACTCGCGGTGGTATCAAGATGCCAATGTGCCTGGATATCTTATCTGTCCCTCCAGGAAAATGGATATCCCCATAAAGAGGAGTTCAATACTTTTTTTCTCTCCACTTTACCTACTCGGCTTCTTATATTTAAGTGAGTAGTGTATCCACTCCTATAATACTATTGTTGCGGACCATTATCGTTCAGATAACCTGGTAAGATTCCTCGGCAATGAAAAAAAATTGTTCTTTATAGAACCTTTCATCATTTATCGGCTGGATAATGTTGATTAACATCACCATCTTATGATGAATCTGATTCTGAATTGACTTTGTAACATTCACCTTCATTGACTTTGTAGTTCGCTCTTAAATTCGTGCCTTTGTCACTCCTCAGAACCTTCTAACACTTGACTAATGATTAAAATCAATTGCCACATGCCTTAGGTGCTTTGGAGAAATTTATGAGCAGAAGCGACGGCGTGGGTGAAGGGGCGAAGCGAATAAACGTTCTAAAGAAAGTCAAATTCAAGAAATAAAGAACCTTTTTTTTGAGATTGTATCGAACCTCCTAAAGCCGTGCCTTAGTAATTTTGGAACTGTTTCTTCGGTAATAGGATCATCAAAATAAAATAATACTATTTCCACGTAAAATACCATTTATGGGTATTTCAATCATAACACCAAAACAGGGTATTAGTTATTTATTGTGTTATTGTGTAATGGAATGATGAATCGCTACGTACATGTTCACCAAAAAAGAAATAGCGAGTTTTTGAGCAGAGTGACTTTAGGAGCGGTAGCAAAGGGGCAAAGCGAATAAACATTCTTCCAGACCTAAGTTCTTGCATAACCAATGGCCATTGAATATGCTTTGATCAGGTTATGAAAAAAGAGTCCCGTCTCCTTTTTTATAAGAAAAATCCAAACTAAATATTGATTTCTTAACAGAACCTTAGTGACTGGTAGGTCAGAGATATATATTTTTTTCTTTGATATAAAATAAAATTAGTGTTTATTTTATTCTGAGAAATCAGAACCTTTCACTCACCAGCTTGAGTTGGATTCCATCTTGGAAGATCATTTGTTCTTCACTCTCTTGTTATTGCAGGGAGCACAACAACCGACGAACGGTGCATATTATCAAGTAGAAAAAGTGAAGCATTGTGATTCATACGACCAAAGTCAGCTAACCGTCAGGTAATGTTTTAACATAAGCAGGGTGGGGCATAAGCAAGCGTAGCGAATCACATAGAGTTGTCCCTACCTGCCGACACGCAGATAGATAGGATGGGCGTAGCGCGAGGAGATGGATGTCTGAGTGGTTGAAGGAGTCGGTCTTGAGAAACAAAGTATTAATCGCAATACTGGGGGTTCGAATCCCTTTCCATCCATGAAGTCATAAGTTCTCTCTTGTGTTATCTATAGATGAGAACAAATCTGATCGATTCGACTGATATGATGGATGGAATGGGTAGATGATAGCGTTGTGTAGGTGTTTTCAAGACTCTCTAATGTCTAGGTGCTTTCTCTAGGAGCTTTAGAGGGGGGTGCTTTGTCAGGTTTGGAGTGAGTTGTTTCAGTTTATTTAGGGCATGGGAGTAACCCAACTTTAAGAACGTACTGTTCATGCATGGTTGGCTCTTAGAAAAAGAGTGAAGATGCTGAACCACTCCACTCCTGATTTGTTAAAACATATAATTTACGAGTAAAATATTTGATTGAATAGAGGTGTGAATGAGCAGTAGTGAAACAGAAGCGACAGAGCGAAGGCGCGAGTTTACGGGCGGAATTGGAGTCACGGATAAAGAAGGTCACACACATTTGTTTTTCTAAGCAAAATCACAGAGACGATCTCCAAGTTGGGAATGGGAGGTTCCTTTTGTTCAGCATTCAATTTCGTTTGCATTTTGGATGGAACAATATATTTTGTTTTGATAGATCCAATGACACACACATCCACCACACTCCTTTAATTTATTGTTTAACCAAGATAAGTTTATTTAATTTTATTCATGTTTTCCGTTGATAAAAAACCAACCAAAACTCTTTATAGTTCTTGACTACTTGTACAGGTGAACTTGGTTTCCTGTCGGGAGGGAATCATTCTTGATGAATCAATAATGCCTCAACTGGACAGATTTATTTATTTCACATAATTCTTCTGGTCATGCCTTCTCCTCTTTTCTATTTATATTGCCATATGCAATGATGGACATGGAGTACTTGGGATTAGCAGAATTTTCAAACTGTGGAACCAACTTGTTTCACAATGGGGGAACAACATCCACAGAAACGACCTTAATATCTTGGAAGCTATCTCGATAAAAGGTTTTTGCACTGGTGTCTCCTATATGTACTCAAGCTTATTCAAAGTATCCAAATGGTGTAAGGCTGTTTAATTATTGGGGAAAAGAAAATGAGGAAAATATCTTTCTCAGAGGTAAATATCGATGTTTTTTCTAAAAAAAAACCGCACAATTCTACAATCAAAATATTTTCTATCCAAATTTTTTTCTCCGTGTAGACTAGAATTTTCTCCAAGATAATCACTAATATCTAGACCTACTAGTGCATAAAATGATTCGGGGTTCTGTATTTTTGGTGTATTGAAATTATATGGAGTTTTTGGGTCTCTGCTTACTTATAATGGTGATGCTTAAATACATGAGTTCCCTCCATTCTCATATAATTGATGCAACGACTCAACAAGGTTTCTTAATGACTAAAAATAACTGAGTACTTTAGATGTAAGATCCAGGTTATATGTTAAGAATGTAGTGTCAAATTGGAAACATGATTTATATAATGTCTTAACCAATGAATAACGTTAGATAACTATGATATTTCTCATCAATATATATTTTAAATGAAATCTCCCCCTTTTCTGATGTTTTCCAATACTGACCTCAGCTTGATACTCATTTTGGCAATATATATTTTTTAGATTGGCCAAAAATACAGTGCCAGGTAAACCAACCCCAAGGTTGTGCTTGCAGACTGATTCAGCCGTGCCCTGGATGCCACCCAGGGTGTTTTTATTTATTAAGTGGATTTTCCATCAACGTTTATAGGCGTGGAGCGAGCGTAAATGTCCACTTACACACGGACCCTGCTCGCCCATGCCAAGGGAGCAGTAAAAGAAAAAATACATGAGTGATACCATGAAGTCCCCGGAGAAGTTTGCTTGTGCCAGTAGTGTACGTTGGGTACACCAATCAGGCGAGAGGGCGAGTGCTCCGTGCTATAGTGCTGCATACAATACGCTAGTCGTGAGGGCCATCCTTCGGCAGGGAGCGATGCATACGTAGAGACGGCATGCCGAGGCGCTCTACGTGGTTGCGTCCCCGAGCTTCCCAAGGAAGGTCTTGCCGAGAGAGGTAAAGAGAGGAAGTGGCTCGAGTGCATACCGCATGGTTGGCAAGGGCGTCCACTGTCTCGTTGCCCTCACATAGTTGGTGGAGGATATTAGTCAAGCAGGGATGACACCACATGATGTCCTGTCACACCCTCTGTAGGCGCCACTGGTAGCATGTACCTGCATGAAGTATATAGACTAACACCTGTGAGTCTCATTCTTTGAAGATATTGTGAAGGTTTCACTCTTCGTAGAGGAACAAACCATCACGAATCACCATGGCCTCGGCTGTTGTGTTAGTTTGTATGCCTGATAAGTCAAAATTTAGGTGGTCAAACTAGTCGATGTGAAATTTTGAGACGTCTTGCAATAGTATAATAATTAACCCTAATTCACTTATTACTGATGTAAATTGGTGAGTTAGGTGTCGAACCACATAGAAGGCTTTGAGATTAAGATTGATATTTAGATCAAAGTAATGATTAAGAAAGTGGTTAAGATGAGAGAGTGTGAAAAGAAGAGATACTAGATATATATTGTGATTTTAATTAAATTAATTTATATGTATAAGTTCTTAATTCTTACTCATAAGAATTATGAACTTATAACAGATTTTATGATCATATTAAAATCATGGAGTGAGCATGGATGAGAGGAATGATTTGATATAATGAAGAAACCCTAATTAGGGGTTTCAAATTAAAACCCTAATTATTAATGGGTGGTATAAGCCATTAATCAGTACTCATAGGGTTTAATAAATTATAACAGAGAGTGAAGTAATATGAGAATGCGGAATGGATAGAAAGATTGGAGAAATGGAATAAAAATCCTAATTAAATGTTTAGGACTTACCTCTTCCTTTGGTGATGCTTCCAAGCATTAATCTCCGTTCATGGACTCATATATTGTGCCCAGTGCCTTGGCGTGTTGCAATAGACATGAAGATAAATCAAGAGAGGGAAGAAACTCACCTTTGAAAGAGAAAAAGCCCTAAAATGGCACTCATACACCTTTGTTTCACAAGGTCTCCCACATGGAGAAAGGCAAAATGAAGTACAAGAAGAGCCTAATCTTGGGATCTATTTTTAGGCTCATCCATAGGTCATGGAAAGAGAAATCAGAGGTGGCCCTTTGACCCAAAACTACCCATGAAGTGAGTTATGAATATTTGAATTTTGAGCATTTCTAGCCATTCATTTGTTCAAGTAGTTCCACCAAAATAAGGAGCCACCAGAGCATGCCACATCATCAATCCTTTTAGGGCACAAATTGATTTGTTCCATAAGAAGAGAGAGCCACCCGTTGTTCCACATCATCTTTATTTGTAGGGCACGAAGTTGACTTGTTCCACAAGAAAAGAGAGCCACACATTGTTCCACATCATCCCTCCTTTGTGGGCTTTGATTTTGCCATTTTTTAACCTTAAAAATACTTAAAAATAGCAAATATAATCTAGAAAATTCTCTACAACTCAAAATTAAATATCTCTTTATCAACAACTCTTTTTCAAATGAAATTTTAACCAAATTATTTCTTTTTAATTATACTATACATTTCAATCAATATAAACATAAAAATATAATGATTCTAATGCAAGAATAATTATTTAGTGGACCTATGTATTTTTGGTAAAAAATACATAAAATTCGTATTAACATACATAAGATTAGCTTAATTTTGCCCTAAAATGCATGAAATAAACATGAATTATCATGCTTATTTGCATGTTATCAATGCTATAATAGTATGATAAAGTGTAAAGAATGCTCCTTGTATGATCTCAGAGAATGCTGCCTCCTCCGGACGGTCCAGAGTTCCCTTTGGCCACACCATCTACATTTAACTTAAGAATGCCTGTTGGTGGCGGATGTCAATAGACAATTTGTAGGCAAGTGGTGATGGGGGTTAGAGTCGCCGTAATGCCCCAAGTGCGAAGAAGATCACATATAAGGTGTAACTGTGTGCAAGGGGCGGTAGGAGGTGATGGGTGCGTTGTATCCATCGTTTGACTCATCACATGATATCTAATGCCCACATGGGGTCCCTACAAAACTAGAAGAGTTTTTCCCTTTCCATATCTCCCACAGTCAGTAAGCTATGGTGATGCGTAGTTAGGGACTCCACTTAGAGCATGTGGGCGAGATAAACATCTTGCCAAAACACTCTATGGGTGATATAGGGAAGCGCGGTTGCTGAGTAGTGGGCGCCAATGCTGTGTAACTTGGCGCCAAAAGTCTTGATTGGTTCCATAGTCTAAACCTTGGAAGAAGTGGAGCAACAATGGCAATGCGAGCTGAGTGAGTTATCGATACGGGTCACTTGATCATTAGTTAGGAGGCCACGATGCATGAGTCTCCAAAGGAAGAAGGAAACACGAGTGAGAATTTCTAGATGCCAGATACGGTGACCCCATGTCTATGTGGGGAATCTATCGCTAATATGGTCCCAAAAAGGACCGACATGAGAAGGACCCATTGAGTGTCAGCATACAAATGGGGCGATCACTAGAGATTCCTATAACAGTATTCAGAGCCTATGGTAGGGTATCAAGTGGGAGGCCATGATGTTCCCATAAGTGGCACATGTAGTCCGTGAGTAGTTGTGCCACAGCCAACCGTAGTCTATGTGGTACGAAGTGGGCATGGTAGGTTAGGGCCACGTCGGCAAGCCATGTATCATACCATGCACTAATTGTGCCTTAGCCTACATGCCAACGTGTGACAATGGATATCTCTAGCCAATGTCTCTACCAAGTCTGCCACCTTTTGTGGCCCCGAATATCCAACTCTCAACTTATGGGAGGCCATGATTCCTAAAATAGTTTATTTTTAATAATTTTGGATGCAACTTTGTAGCATACATTAAAAAGACTAATATGACGAAAGTCTCTAAAATAAGTTGGATTATCCACTTTGGTGATAAGATCCAAGAAAGTGAATTTCCAGCTACTAGGTAAGATTTATATGTAAAGATCTCGTTGATGGCAAGTACCAAATGCGTGCCTACGGTATCCCAACATGCTATATAGAAATTTGCAGAGAACCCATTCGGTCCTGCAGCCTTGTTCCTATAGAAGGAAAAGACCACTTCCTAGGAAGAGTCATAAGTAGGGCATTTTCTTGATCGGTCACCAAGTGAGGGATGGAGTCGAGGAGATCCTCACTAACAACAATCGGGTGTGAGGCGAGGAGTGAACTATAGTATGCAACACTAGATGTTACTAGCTGGGTGGGTCCTAATTGCACATCCCTAAGAGGGTTCCATAATTAGGGCGAGCTCTATGTAGAATTAAGGTTTGAAAGAAAATGTGTTTCTGTCGCCTTCTCACAACCATTGAATATGCAATTCATGGAGGTAGAAAATCTCGTAAGGTCGCATGGCATCCTCAAGCTATTCACTAAGCTAAGCTTGCGCTCCCCCGTTTCGTCCATCCATGCATCATGTAGTTGTCACCCGATAGCTGTTAGCTCTATCTTGAGTGCTTCGACCGTTGCCTGCACATCCCCGAATACATGTCGCTTCCACCATTTCAGGTAGAACTTGAGATTCCTCAATATGTAACTGAAGTTCTCCATAGGTGATGAAAAGATCACACCATGCTAGTGTGACGTACAAGGCTATGAAAAGCTTCATGTTCCAACCACATAGCCTTGAATCAAAGGGGGGACAACGAACATGAGTACTCATGTCCGAGAGAAGTAGAATCAGTGAGTAATCAGAGTAATATTTCGGTAATATCTCGATAATAATAGTGTAGTGCATTAGTGTAGTGCTATTGATGAAACAACGGTCGATCCTCTCGTACATACTAACATCTGCCTGGTGCTCATTTCACCATGTCCAGTTCTCACCTCTAGTGGAAGGCTCCACAAGTGAAGCTTGGTTGATAAAGTCATTGAACGCTTATGTGGAACTTGACTTGGGCAGTCGACCTACCTGGCATTCATTGACTACACGTATGTAGTTGAAATCCCTAACCAAGGGATATCAACAAGCCTCAGGTGGGCGTGGATATGTTGAATAAGGTCCTCTTAGAGGGTCTCATGCACTAGGTGTATATGCAAGGTGTAGGCTACCATGAGCGTGTAGGGCTTTGGGGTGAACTATAAGGCGAAGGTGACGTACTATGTCCCTTCAACAAGAAATTCCAACGAATAATCTCACTTTCAAAAAGCCATAACTTATTCGAGGGATGACTTATTGATGCGGGAGAGAAGATGGGACTAGGTAAGAGGTTTGGCATTCCCTTGAAAATTTCAAATGAGAGTTGGAATCATAAAACTATCGGCTAAGTGACGCACTCTCGATTTGGTATTGTATATGCCATGTGGATGATGGGCATGCAAGTAATGTCTAGGAAGGGGGGATGTAGTCATATCTGAATCCTCATATATGGAGGTATCATCCCCCCCCTCTAGAAGCAAATCTGCTAGTATCTCCACAAGTGTCATCACAAGGGAGCAAAGCTTGACGTTTAGTAACATTATGGGCAGTCTTGAGCTCCTATTGGTCCTAGCACAACAGGGTCTATGAGGAGTTCAACAACATCATTGTAATACTCGTCGTCGGACAATCGTGGTTAGGAATCATCATAATGTGGACCATAGTAGTCTTCACAGTTCCATGAGGGCTCATCATAGCGAGTGTCATACTCTGAAGTAATGTGAGAAGGCTGGTATGTGGCTAGGGGCATATAAGTCGTTTGAGGCACATCCGGCGCTAGTGGAGCATAATGCTCAAAGTGTCCGCGGTATGAAGGATGCATATAGCACGGCCACAACAGGTGGTGGTGAGGATGTGGAGTTCTAGTAATACCCGTCAGAAGCTTAGGGTGTGCAGCCAGCGCATGAGGCGCGGGTAGCGCTGGTGGATCATTCTGTCCACAAGGAACTGACGGCGCATGTGAGGCATACTAAGCAGGCGCCACCGGTTGGTAGGCATATGTCGGCGGCATGTCAGGTGCAACATAGGGTGCGGCTGCGCATAGGGCACGATACGCACGAAAGACATATGCTGGGCTGGGGGGGTGCGAGTGGGCCCCCATAGGTGTGCACCGCCGAAGGTGCCTGTAGAGTGCAAGGCATCGTCGGCACATGGGGGTATCCTTGCCCATGCGAGATCAGGGAAACATAAGAGGCTGATGGTGGGTATGGTCCACCCGAAGTTGGATACTAGATAGGAATCAACTCGTAATGTAGGTCGTGGTGGTCGTAGGGTGGTCCTCTTGTCTGTTGTATGTCCTGCTACTGGCCGTGGTCATCCTGTGGCCCTGTTGTCTGTTGTATGCCCTTGCGTTTACGATCATCCAGATATCCATAGTAATCGTCTTGTGGGCGGTAGAAATTGCCCATGGGGTGATCGTCCAAGTAGCGATCATCCTGATGTCGGGGGTGATTGTCATACTATCAGGGACAGTCATCTTGCGAACGGTAGCAATCGTTTCACTGTCAATAATGATCATCCTGGGGGGTCATCTTGGTAGCAATCATCCTGCTAGTGGTAATGACCATCTCACAATCGATAGTGTTCGTCCTGATGGCGATCGTCTGGGTAGCGATCATTATAATAACAATCGTCCAGATAATGATCGTTTTACTGTCGATAGTGATCATCATGATGGCGATCGCCTTGGTAGTGATCGTCAGGGTAGCGATCATGATTGCCTCGATGGGGATCCTCTTGGTAGTAATCATGATCGTCCATATGGTGATCTTCCTAGTAGGGATCATCCTGGTAGCAATCATAATCGTCCTAATGGGGATCATCTTGGTAACGATCGTCTTGCTAGCGATAACGATTATCTCACTACCGATAATGGTTGTCCAACTATCATGATGGGCGTTTGGGCTGAGGAAATGGTGATGAAAATATCGTCCCACCTGTCATACTCACTCCATAAGTACCAGTGGTAATTGGCTCGGGAGACAGATATTGCCGGGATAGTCGTCGGCATAGCCATCTCCATCTCTCAAGTGTGCTTGAATTGCAAAAATATGATTACCTATCCTCAGGGTAGGTTTCTAGACCAATATTGTCAAGGTAAGTGCTCGCACAATGAATGTAAACCTGATCTTCTAAAGGAAGATCGTAAATGCAGGGATCATTCTCCCATCCGTGAGCCAACGGGTAGTTCCCTAAAAAACTAATGTGTTCAAACCATCGTCATAGCTAGATACTACGTAAAGGGTTAGGGGACTCTTACTAAATGATAAGATGACGAGTATATGTATGAATGCATGTGCTATGAATTTCAAGATATGCGATGTGTGCGATTATGTGTGGACACGAAAAAAATTTGACCAACGGTGCTACGCGCAGAGGTAAGCATGATCGACACAGATACCAATATGATGTATGAGATAAATCATGAACCCGAAGCACTTAGCTCAAGCTCTGATACCAATGTGATGTAACACTATGGACGACGGGATTGAACGACTCATGTTACACACAGAGAGGGTGAGGACAATCATGTCATCGTGGACGTAATGCAAGTGATGATGCAATGATGAAATCACTGAGAAGTATAAATCCGACGTCGACGTACACCAACGACCATTCAGCTACGGTAAGCATGACCTAGAAATGACATTGGGCTCCCGATAACCCAGACATCCGATTGAAGGGTGACGGTGTGAGATCGACTACTATTACTTTTGCGCATGCGCTCGACGGTCTCAACCAAGGATGTACCGACTGATATCCTAACCCTCGAAACATGAATCCTATCTATCACTAATCTAACTCCGGTGGTGGAGAAAATGTTCAGAGGCACTAAAAGAAATAATCTAACACCTACTGGGAATTGATGAGTGTACCAAGAGGGGTAGTCTCGGGCGGTGTCTGATTCGGTAGCGGTGGAAGGTGAGCAACACATAGGCACAATGACAATGCAAGTAGGCACATCGTCGCAAGTAGGCGCGTCCTTGAAAGTAACCACAACGGCGCAAGTACGTGCAGTGATGACTCTAAAATATGTCATCAAATAATCAAGTTCTCAAGTTTAAATTCATTACAATTATCTTGTGAATTCATGCTAAGTTCATGCATATGTATTGTTTTATGAAATCACTAACCCCACTTGATTCTTTGAATCAAGTGGAATATATTTAACGTTTTATGGCTAGTGAACATTCAGAAACAGGTTAAGAAGATCAAGGAAGAGAGGAGGATCAACAGAAGTGGGCAAAAATTCGAAGTGGTAAAAATTACGAAAATGCCCCTGGGCATGACTTAAGAGAAAACCTATAAATACTCTCTTGAGAGAGGAGTTTAGGTGTTCAGAATTTTCTCTAAGGAAACTAGGGCTTGGAGAAGAGGATTTCTGCACCCTCCAGGAGCTGATGAGCTTTTGGAGTTGGAGAGGAAGAACAGACTGAAGATAGCTTGGATTGAAGAACCACGCCTCGCCGCAAGGACGTGACACCCGACGTGGGGAAATCGCAAGCTTCAGCCCTGTAATCCCTCTCTTCTCAGACAATTTTGGTTGGGTTGGAAGAGTCACAAGATCTTCCAATGTTTCCCAACTGAGGATTGTTTCGTTTAGATTTGATTTCAGTTTAAACTTTGTTCCTTTGTTGTTCAAATCGTCTTCCCCAAATCTTCCAAAAGAACAGAACTCCTCCGCATCTCCACCATGCTGTGTGCAGCAAAACCGCCGCGCTCAGCCGTGCACGACGCCAGCACGCAGCCGCGCACGCAGCACCCGCGTGCAGACACGCACACACGCGCGCCTGCGCGCAGCGCGCAGCGCGCCGCAAGCGTGCGCGCGCATCCGCAGCGCCGGCAGCAGCGCTGCGCAACCGCGCGCAGCACGCAGCCGCGCGCAGCACGCAGCAGCGCACTGCTGCGCACAGCCGCACGCAGCACGCAACCGCGCGCAGCACGCAGCCGCGCGCAGCACGCTGTTGCGTGCAGGCATTCCGTGCATAGGCAGCCGCCGCGCGCTGCATAGTCAGCGCGCAGGAGGCCGCCAAGCACGCAACACCTTGCGCCGCAGGTTATCCCTGCACGCCAAGGTGTTCGATCCTTTGCCCCAAAGGGCAAAGGATCTGTCTACGAAGAAATTCTCTATAGACGGCTTGATTAAGTTGCACTTTAACGCATCGAAAAGGAATTGCCTGCTGTTTTCTTTTGCTCCCTGTGGATCGACCCTCACTCGCCCTAACTTGTGAGGTTTATAAATTCGTTGAATAAGCTTAATCCTCACACATGTTACTGATAAATAACCAGTAAAAAAACACAGTAAAATTGAGCTTATCAACTGGCGCCACTGCCGGGGAGCACGGTATTACAGTAGAAAATTCTATTTTCTCTGAATCTCAGTCATCTCTCTAAACCTACAGTCATTTTGGTGAATCTACAGTCATTTTTGTGAATCTACTGTCATTTCTCTAAATCTACAGTCATTTTGTTGATTTTTCTAGAGCTGCAGGACTTGACAATCCTCAGCTCATTGTTATTCTAACCGTTTGCTGTAGATTTATGGTAGTAACACGCTCAGAGCTGGTGAAAAGTCTGCAGAAAAGACATTAGAGACGCCACTCCGGATTCTACAGTGACAGAACCAGAAATTCAGCAGAGAAATATGGCTGAAGAGATGCACCAGCAGAATGAGAGGAGGAGGACTATGCTGGATAGGTCCACACCGTCGGGAAGCTTGCGTCAAACCGATGTAAATCTGAACATCGGTGACGGTATTTCCTTTCGATATGACAATGCATTAATTCATTCCTTACCTGAATTTAATGGACTGCCTTCTCAAAACCCATTAGAATTCCTTGATGATTTCCACATTAGGTGTTCATCTCAAAACGTTCCAGGGATATCTACAGAAATTTTAAAAATGAAATATTTTCCTCTAACCTTAAAAGATAAAGCATTTTCTTGGTACCGCAATTTAGGAATCACTTTTAATTCATGGGAAGAGATGCAGGGAAAATTTCTGTAGAAATTTTACCCTCTCTCCAAAACTAACTTTTATAGAAGGGAAATTCACAACTTCCATCCTCATGATGGTGAGGCGTTTAGTGAATCATGGGAGAGGTTCAATGATCTGTTGAGGAAGTGCCCTCACCATGGAATTCAACAATGTCAACTAGCTCAGATATTTTATGAGTCTCTCTCTAATTTTATGAAAAACAAGGTAAACCTCGCCACGGGTGGAACGTTTTATACTGCATATGAGGATGAAGTCTTTGATATTTTGGAGAGAGTTGCAGAAACTGATTTGCAGGAGATTGGAGCCAATCAGAATGGGAGGAATGTGCAGCCCAAGAGAGCAGGAGTTCTGCAGGTCAACGCCAAGGAGGGAGAGCTACAAGCGGGCCTAAGGGAGACCAACCAGAAATTGGAGGAGCTCACCTCTACCTTGAAGAATGTCTTCCTAGGTAACTCTCCCATCATTAAAGCTAAGATCTGCTCTCTCTGTTTTAGCAGGAACATGAAGATGGAGCTTGCCAAGCCATGGAAGAAGAGGTGAAGGCTTTCAACCAGCCGCAACAACCGTGGGCGGGTCAAAAGCGGTCAAATTTCCAAACGGAGGCCTTCCACGAAGGAAACAAGCCGGCAGCTCAACCCCCGTTCCAGCAGAGACAACAATTCCAGCACAGGCCTCCACAACAGTATCAGGTTTCATCGCAAACTCAACCTGATTTCTCCACATTAACTCCCGTCATTTCAGATATGATCGAAAAGCAAAATCAAAAGTTGCGGGAAATGGAGATGCGGATGCAAGTGATGATGGAGTTTCAAACGAAGCAAATGCTGGATGCTCAAGAGCAGATGAGGAAGATGCTAGAAAGCCTCAGACCTGTCCAATCTGAACACCAAGGTATACCGTTAGATTCTCCTTGCACATCTTATAAACTTCCCACGAAACCGTCCATCAATCCATGCAACTTGCATCATGTGCAGCATTCCATTCATGATGAGACGAACAGAGATGATCCTGAGGTTCTAGCCATCTCAAAATTGAGAAATGGGAAAGAACTTCAGGATCCCTATCGGACTTCTATAGAGAATTCTAAGAAGGGAACCGAACCACAAGAGGGAGAAGGAGAGGACCCCCCCTACGTGGAGGAGCCTCTACCTTCTACGAGTTGGCAGCATGTTCCCTACCCTTCCGCTTTAAATAGAAAAAAACCGATATTTGATTATGAAAACCGACTGCTAGAGAATTTTAGAAAAGCCACCATGACTGTTACTGTCGAAGATATGCTTAGGTGTGCACCTTCCCTAAAGAAGTACCTTAAGGACTCTTGCACCATTAAGAAGCCTAGGAAGTGGTTAAATTATCTGAAAATGCCTCTAGCATTCTTAATGCCATCCCTATCAAAATGAGAGACCCGGAGCCCCTTTCATTACATGCGAAATAGGAGGAAACACCTTCTCTAAAGTTTTATTAGATACGGAGCAAGCATAAGTATCATTCGACCGCATTATATGAGGAGAGTGGGTTTGGAGAGTTGGAGGAAATTCATATGGACCTACTCTTAGCTGACGGCACTGTTAGGCAACCCGAGGAAGGTTAACCGATGTCATGATCACTGTAGAGAATTGTGAAATCCTGTAGACTTTATAGTGACAGATGTAAAGATATCGGGAGACATTAGTTTAGCTCCTATCATCTTAGGTAGACCATTCTTGGTTACGGCAAAAACGATTATGGATTGGGAGAAGGGGACGGTTGAGTTTAAAATTGGAAAGGAGAGAGTTCAACTGGATATATCGAAAATGATGAAATGTCCTGTAGGAAGCAATGAGGAGTTAAAATTGTGTGCAGAAGATGAAGGAGAGGATGTGGTTAAAGAATACTTGTCACAAGTAGAGGGTAGAGAGCTAGAGGAGAGATCATAGACCCCCTTCGGTAGAGGTAGGGCCAGAATTGAAACCTTTGCCCTCATCCCTCAAATATGCATATCTAGATGAGCAGAAAATCCTACCGGTAATCATATCTTCATCACTATCCTCTGAACAGGAAAAGGACTTGCTAGAGGTACTTAGGGAGCATAGAAATGCCATAGGTTGGACCTTTGATGATATTAGAGGAATTCCATCTTTGATCTGTGAACATAGGATATTTTTAGAAGAGGAAGCAAAACCTTGTAGAGAGCATCAAAGGATACTCAACCCTTACATGAGAGAAGTTCTTGAGAAAGAAGTGATTAAGTGGTTGAATGCAGGAATAATTTATGCTATATCCGGCAGTAGATGGGTGAGTCCTGTACACATGGTACCAAAGAAATCTGGAATTACCGTAGAAGTGAGCGAAAAAGGGAAGAGGTGCAGAAAAGATTGACCACAGGGTGGAGGGTGTGCATTGATTACAGGAAATTAAATAAGGCGACAAAGAAGGATCACTACCCACTACCCTTCATAGATCAAATACTAGAAAAACTGTCAGGGCATCAATATTTTTGTTTTCTTGATGGTTATTCAGGATACAACCAAGTAAACATCCATCCTGATGATCAAGAGAAGACAACATTTACGAGTCCCGTAGGGGACATATGCCTTCAGGCGTATGCCCTTCGGGTTATGCAATGCCCGCCACATTTCAGCGATGTATGAATGCCCTATTTTGTGATGTAGTAGGCGAATGTTTAGAAATATTTATGGATGATTTTTCAGTATTTGGATCTACCTTTGAGAACTGCCTCCTAAGCCTCACCAAAGTATTGAAGAGGTGCATTGAGTCCAACCTTGTCCTAAGTTGGGAAAAATCTCATTTCATGGTGCAGGAGGGAGTAGTGCTGGGACACACGGTCAGCAACCGTGGATTGGAAGTGGACAAGGCCAAAATCGAAATCATCCAGGGCCTTCCACCTCCAACCAACCTAAAACCCTTAGGGTTTCCTCGGCCACGCGGTTTCTATAGACGCGTTTTATCCTTGATTTTGCTAAAATTTCTAAACCTCTTACAAACCTTTTATCGTCTAAAAATAATGATTTTGAACTAACACTAGAGGCTAAAGATGCATTTTATAAATTGAAAGAAGCTTTGGTTAATGCGCCTATCCTGCAAGGGCCCGATTGGACCCTTCCTTTTGAACTAATGTGCGACGCTTCTGATTTTGCAGTAGGTGCAGTGTTAGGCCAAAGAATTGATAAGAAATCCGTGGTGATCTACTACGCCAGCAGGACCTTAGTGGACACACAACTGAATTACACCACCACTGAAAAGGAGCTGCTGGCCATTATTTTCGCTTTAGAAAAGTTTAGGTCTTATTTACTAGGTAGTAAAATAACTGTTTATTCTGATCATGCAGCTATTAGATACTTGTTAACGAAGAAAGAGGCTAAACCGAGATTGATTAGATGGGTGCTTTTATTACAGGAATTTGATTTGGAAATTAAAGACAAGAAAGGGTGTGAAAATGTAGTAGCCGACCATCTCTCACGAATCATAGGCACCCCACCTGAACAAATTAATGATGCATTTCCTGATGAATTTGTCCTAACTGCACAAGGAACATTCGTTCCTTGGTATGCACATATTGTCAACTTTTTAGTTTCAGGACAAATTCCTACAGGTTGGACTTCCCACGAGAGAAAAAAGCTCCTCAAGGATGCGCGATTTTATTTTTGGGAAGATCCGGCGCTGTTTCACCAAGGACAAGATCAAATTCTCAGACGATGTGTCCCCGAGAGCGAGCAACGAAGCATCCTAGAATTCTGCCACGCAAAACCAGGAGGGGGTCACTACTCGGCCAAGGTAACAGCTCATAAGATTGTTGAATCGGGTTTCTTTTGGCCTACATTATTTCATGACGCGCAGAAATTTTATAACAGTTGTTTAGCATGCCAAGCATCCATCAATATCAATAGGAAAGATAGAATGCCCTACAACCCATCTTAGAAGTGGAAATATTTGATTTATGGGGAATTGATTTTATGGGTCCATTTCCTAGTTCTAACGGTTATGAATACATCTTGATGGCTGTTGACTACGTCTCCAAATGGGTAGAAGCCATTCCCTCCAAAACCAATGACAGTAAGGTAGTGACCAATTTTATTGAAAAACACATTTTTTATAGATATGGATGCCCACGAGCGATCATTAGTGATGGAGGTTCACACTTCACAAATTACAACTTTAGGAATCTCCTCAAAAAGTTTGGTGTTCATCATCGAGTCACTACCCCATATCATCCTCAAGCCAATGGACAAGTTGAATTGTGCAATAGAGAGGTGAAGAAAATTTTGAGGAAAATAGTGCGTCCAGATGGGAAAGATTGGTCCAGGAAGCTAGACGAGGCGTTATGGGCTTATAGGACAGCTTACAAAACCCCTCTCGGCATGTCTCCCTTCCGCCTTATCTTTGGCAAAGCTTGTCACCTACCACTTGAGTTAGAACACAAGGCCCTTTGGGCTATTAGAAAACTCAACCTAGATTTGGATAGAGCCGGCAAGCATAGACTTCTTCAATTGAATGAGTTAGAAGAGTTAAGAAATGAGGCTTATGAGAATTCAAAGATTTATAAAGCCAAGATGAAGATGTTTCATGACAAGAGCTTGAGGAGAAGAATTTTTGTGGAGAATCAAAAAGTATGGCTTTACAGGTAGATTGAAAACGCGATGGGATGGTCCCTTCCTTGTTCAACAGGTTTTTGAGAATGGAGCCGTTACAATTTTAGACTAAAACTAGACTAAAACTAAACTAAAACTCAATTCACTAGACTAAAACTCTTTCCAGGTAAATTGAAAACGCGATGGGATGGTCCCTTCCTTGTTCAACAGGTTTTTGAGAATGGAGCCGTTACAATTTTAGATCCTACGTCTCAAAGACGATTCACTGTGAACGGGCAACGGCTCAAACCCTACTTAGAAGAAGAAGATCTTCACAGCCCCATGAATATTACGTTAGAAAAGCCATCGCATGATAGCTCATGATCCGATTAGTTTTTGTTTTTACTACATTTCATATTCTCTCTGCTTGATTACTTTCCTTGTTTTGTTTTTGTTTCTGCATTTTTGTTTCTATTCTCGTGTGCAGCCACTCCGATCCACGCCCACCTAACACGTCACTGGACAACACGCATGCTGATCGCTGCCCTTCCTTCCATGGTTTGGTATTCCTTTCTCCTTTCTCTCATTTATGATTTGTCATGTAGGAACATGCCTTTTATTGAGGGGGGGAGGGGAGTACATTTACATGCATTATCCATGAAATTTTTTTCGTTTTTGCATTCACAAACCATGGATATTTGATGATCTTAGGAGATGATTGTCCAATGATATGCATGATAATTCGATTCTTTTCAAAAGGGTAGAAATGCAAGAGTGGCCAGCTAGGGAATCCTAGGTGAAGTAAGCCTAGCTAGGTGCACTACAATCCATACCACGACAGTCGTATCTATTACCATTATACTTCTCTCACCTCACCATCCACCTCGGGTTGAGTTAGCACTTACATGCACGAAAATTTTTAGCTTTAGTGGAGAGTAGGGTTAGTGTTAGCTCATTGGCAGTATTATTATGACGTGAGTGAAGCTCCCTGACCCATGAAGGATACATAACTTCGGGGAATAAGCTGCCGGTCTACTAAGGACGGCACATGGGTAGTGGATAAGCGCCACCAAACTATCAAGTGAAAGCTGCACTGCGCATAAACAAGCAAAGCTTGCATCATAGTACTAAAGTTGATTGTCATCAAAATGACCAACAAGCAGCAAATGCCAAATAAAATAAAGGTGGAAAAGCTGTCTCCGTGTGTTTGAGCCGATGCTACTATAGCCATAGTATTGAGCTAGCATTAATGCCACTCTCTCGCCTCGTTCAGTAGTGCGCTTGGGGTGTTAACTCGATCTTATTCCATATACTATGTACTTACTATATGTACTCCATAGATCATGTGCACTTAGTTGAGGTTTAAGGCTGAGATAGATCCTAAATTTCTTCTACGCTGGTCAATTTTAATTGCTGAAAATACTCCTTGAGAAGAGCATGAATCAAAGTTATCGGAAGTCAAAACTCACCTTGAGATCATCTTTTATTCTCACCTGCATGTCATTACTAAGGGACTAGTAATGATCTAAGTTGAAGTGTTTGATGACTCTAAAATATGTCATCAAATAATCAAGTTCTCAAGTTTAAATTCATTACAATTATCTTGTGAATTCATGCTAAGTTCATGCATATGTATTGTTTTATGAAATCACTAACCCCACTTGATTCTTTGAATCAAGTGGTATATATTAACGTTTTATGGCTAGTGAACATTCAGAAACAGGTTAAGAAGATCAAGGAAGAGAGGAGGATCAACAGAAGTGGGCAAAAATTGAAGTGGTAAAATTACGAAAATGCCCTGGGCATGACTTAAGAGAAAACCTATAAATACTCTCTTGAGAGAGGAGTTTAGGTGTTCAGAATTTTCTCTAAGGAAACTAGGGCTTGGAGAAGAGGATTTCTGCACCCTCCAGGAGCTGATGAGCTTTTGGGGTTGGAGAGGAAGAACAGAGTGAAGATAGATTGGATTGAAGAACCACGCCGCCGCAAGGCGTGACACCCGACGTGGGAAATCGCAAGCTTCAGCCCTGTAATCCCTCTCTTCTCAGACAATTTTGGTTGGGTTGGAAGAGTCACAAGATCTTCCAATGTTTCCCAACTGAGGATTGTTTCGTTTAGATTTGATTTCAGTTTAAACTTTGTTCCTTTGTTGTTCAAATCGTCTTCCCCAAATCTTCCAAAAGAACAGAACTCCTCCGCATCTCCACCATGCTGTGTGCAGCAAAACCGCCGCGCTCAGCCGTGCACAGCCGCACGCAGCACGCAGCGTGCACCACTGTAATCAGACGCAGCACACAGCGCCGCGCGCGGCAGCGCGCAGCCTGGCCGCGTCGCGACGCGCGCATCCAGCGCGCGCGTGCAGCCGCAGCGCGGCAGCGTGCAGCACGCAGCACGCAGCGCGCGGCGCAGCGCACTGCTGCTGCGCACAGCCGCGCGCAGCACGCGGCGCGCGCACGCAGCGCCGCGGCGCATTGCGTGCAGGCAGCGCCGTGCATAGGCAGCCGCGCGCTGCATAGTCAGCGCAGAGGCCGCCAGCACGCAACACCTTCGCGCGCAGGTTATCCTGCCGCAGGTGTTCGATCCTTTGCCCCAAAGGGCAAAGGATCTGTCTACAGAAGAAATTCTCGGCGATTAAGTGCACTTTAACGTACTGAAAAGGAATTTCCTGCTGTTTTCTTTTGCTCCCTGTGGATCGACCCTCACTCGCCCTAACTTGTGAGGTTTATAAATTCGTTGAATAAGCTTAATCCTCACACATGTTACTGATAAATAACCAGTAAAAAAAACACAGTAAAATTGAGCTTATCATGCAGCGGCGCAAGTACGTGCGATGATGCAAGTACGCGCAACGGAGCAAGTAGGCACGGTGGCACAAGTAGCTGCTAAGGCACAAGTGATAATCTCAATTTTAGGGTTAAAATTCTTCGTTGGTGATTGAGATTTTTCAATATATATATCAAGATACTAATCGTAGATGCTTATGTTCTGTCAAGATCACGACGATTTACAAGTGCTGGTTAGCTCTCCCTCTTCTCCAATGCTTCTCCCCACACACCCAGGACACCAAGAACACTCTTAATGGATCTCAAAACTCACTATCTTTCAATCAGCCTACACAAGTAGGAAGCAAGTTCAAAATGAATTTCACAATGATCCAGGTCTCTATTTAGAGATAAGAGGGATGGATAGAAAGAAGAGTGGAAGATAAAGAAATGCTGAAAATTTCAGCTCAATCGAAGTTGTGGATCAAAAGTTATGGCTGTTTGAAGTTGGAGCAATCCTAGCCCTTGATTTCCTTCTCTCTCCTCGTCAACGTTCTCCGTTTATGTGCCTGTTAAGAACCCAAAACTTGGTATTCTGAGATTTTCTTATTCCGTGCAGGTGCCCTTCGTATTCCATGTCATGTGCACCTGAAAAAAGATTCAGAAAAACAAAGAAAAAATATTAAAAACCCCTCTTTCTACCGGTGCATTAGCGTGTGACATCATCCTATTTTTTATTCTCTTTTCTTTGTTTGAAATGAGTGGACCTGAGCGTGCCATGTCATCCTGTGCAAAAAAAAGCCAAGAATGCTTAAAAGTTCATATCAAATAAAATAAGAGTCCAAAAAAATAATATAAATATAAGTAAAATCATATCTTTCCAAATTTAATGTCAAAAAATTTCAGAAATATCATATTCTGTCTCAAAAATTATATTCTGCTAGAATCTATTATTAGAAAAAATCCCAAAAAATGCATAAATTCATAAATTCCTTCTAAACATAGATTTAATCACTTCAAGCTTGATAACATGAAAATATGAGTAATTTGATGCACATAAACATACAAATATGATCATATAAGGTACTAAAAATGCATGTTATCATCAAGCAGGTGGCTAGGTACGGCGACGGTTGCAATGGCATGGCACTGTGGCGATGGGTGTGACGATGAGACGCGTCGGTGGCTGTAGCGATCGGCATGGTGGCGGAAGTGCGGCTACGGGCGTAGTGGCAGCAATGCACGACGTCACATCGTCAACAAGACATGGGGACTGGCGAATGCGGCTGTGAATGCAGTTGTGGTGGCGGCACGAGCAACATAAGGAAGCGACGGTCGCGAATGGGGAAGGTTGGGCATTGGTGCTGGCAAGACTCTGGCGACGGTGGCGTTGGCGGTGCCCGCTAGGGCTGTGGCAAATACGGGACGCTACGATGGCAGCGGGCAGCTGCTATGGCAGTTGCGGGTAGTTGTGGTGGTCGTGGGCGGTTGCTGTGGTGGTTGCAGGCGGTTGTGGTGGCTGCCGGCGAGGCTATGGCAGATACGGGCGACTATAGTGACCGCGAGTGTTGTTGGGCGACCGCGGGCGGCGTTGGGGACTCGCGGGCTGTACTGGGTGACCTTGCGAGGCGCTGGGCAACTATGGGAGGTGTTGGACAGCCTCGGGAGGTAGCGGCCGGAGTTTCGTTGAAGGCGGCGGTAGTTTACGGCGAACTCTAGGGTTTTTTTGGCTCTCCTAACTTCGTGGTGGCTTTTTTATAAATATGGAAAAAACTCAATAAACACTAAAAAAATCAGGAAAAATCCTTCAAAATCCAATTTCCTCCAATTTTTTTGTCTCTTCTCTTTCTATGGCCCCCCCTACCTTTTATAAGGGCAAATATGGGCCTCCCCATTAGAAATAAAGGGGGAGAAGGCCCAATTAAGAGTAATGAGGGCCCCCTAATAGGAGAGATAAACCCATTAACATGCCCACACATGGGCATACACACAATAAGATGTGTAGGTCCATACATCGCTCCAAACACATGCAGACAAATAGAAAATATACACATACGCGGCCGACATATAAGGCCTACTAAACAAGGAAAATAAGGAAAGATAACGCCAAACCTTTGTGGCCCATTGACTATGCCGAGTACTCCGAAGGTTGGGTCTTGTGCGTGAGCCCTCGCTTGGCGAAGTCCTTCGTCAGGGTCTTCAAAGCTGGATGCTTCCCCATGATCGCACCAACCGATTGTGACTTAGTCAAATCGACAAGATCGACCCAGTTGGAGTCAGCCAAGTTGATCTGGTTGGATTCAACCGAGTCGACAAGACTAAACCAAACAGAATTGGCCCGGTTGTCTGGGTCCGAATTGGCCGTGTCGATAGGGTCAACTCTGCCAATATTAGTAAGGTCCACTAGATCAGGATCGACCAAGTCAACTTGGCTTGACTCGGCCGAGTCGATTTGGTCAGATTCACGTGAGTCAATATGGTCAACCCAGGTTGACTAAGAGGCATCTTAATGGTCGACGTGGTTGACTCATCTGAGTCGACCTGGTTGACTGGGTTTGACTTAACCCTATCGTACTGAACTGAGATAGCCAAGTTGACCGGGTTGGCTCATGCGAGTCGATCTGGTCTACTCGGGTTGAGTTAACATAGTAGAGCTTGTTAGACTCGGTCGAGTCAACCCAGATGACTCGAGTTGAGTCAGCCGAGTCGACCCGGTCAGACTGGGTTGAGCTGACCCAGTCGACCTGAGTTGGCTCGGCTTAGTTGATTTGGTCAACTCGGGTTGAGTCAGCCGAGTCGATCTAGTCTTAGAGTTGGTCGTGCGGTGCGGTGCAAAAATTTGCACCTAGTGTGCAAATTTTTGCACACACAAAAGGGCCTGTGCGATGTGCGGTGCGGTTTCGTGCGGAAATTCGCACCGCACAACACACTTATTCGCACACCGTTGTAGACGGTGGGGGGGCGCGTCGTCGTCGGCGAGTAGGATGGTGAGGCTGCTGACGACAGTTGTCAGCGATCGAGGGCAGGGGACAGTGGGCTGCGGGGGCGGGGAGGGGGGCGGGGGCGGTGGGAGGGGGGGGGGGGGGGGGGAGGGGGTGCGGGGGCGGGGAGGGGGGGGGCGGTGGGAGGGGGTGCGGGGGCGGGGAGGGCAGGGGGGTGACCTGGCTGCCGGTGGGGGTGTGTGCGGTGGCGGTATATTGAATATACTTTGTATATTGAAAAGGATAACAAAAATATGTAGGAGACATGCTGGCAGGCACAGGTAATCACAATGTTACATCACTCTAATCAACCTTCTAGAAATGTCAATACTTCCAGCGAATTTTCTTCAAAGTTACGTGTAATTTTTTGGAATATCCTAAAAAGGAAATACAAAGTAATGTGAAAGAATGATTAATCATTATTTATTCACTACTATTTGAGAATCATTATTTATACACCACTTACTTCCCATTGGGCAGTATGGTATTTTCAGGTTTTTCTTGATATCATATTCTTGAATGATGAATCATTATACTAAGTATCACTGTCTCACCTTAGATTTTGTCATTTTTTGGCCCCATATATCATACATATGTCATTTCACTCTCTATTCACTATTTAAACAATAATAAATCCTCAATTAACATTCCTTGTGGAGATGACTTGTACTCATCAGTAGGTAAATTTAATTGGGTACATGCATACATTTTTATTAATCAAAATAAAAAATAACAGCATCATATTAAAACCTTACTTTTTGAGCTTATCATGGACACAATTTATGTGATGATGTCTTCCATATAATTTTTCTTAACACTCTTGATTAATGATTATTAATTGTCACCTCTTTCCTTTTACAACCAACAACTTATGAATGTGTTTTTAGATTTTAACAAGCTTACATTTTTATAAGACATCCTTTTACAAAAAAAGTGTCTTCGATTTAATGCTTCTAAATATGCTTGGTTACAGATTATTAATTTTAAACTCTTTAATTTACAACAAGAAAGTTCACGAATTTGTGGTCAGACTTTATCATGCTTTTATTTTTATGAGATGTGATTTTACAAGATGATATATTAATGATTATGAAATTTAAAATTATTGTTGAGAATTAAAAACTTTATGGATTGTGTTAAGATTGTATTAAATTTATTTTAACATGTTCACAATAAAATATGATTAAATGACATAGTAGATATTTATTGGTTTTGGTTCATCCATGGTTCTCAATACTGCGAAAACGTAATATACCTAATCATTATTATTTTTAACCTCATAGACTACTCTAAATTTTGAGGTGATGGTGGAATAATAATGTACAAAAAATCAATTGGTTGATCCAAGTTGTATTTTTTACTCAATATTTAAATGTGAGACATCAAGGACATCTTTAGGATGGATGAACGCGATTGGACTACAAATTACAATTTTATAATCATGAGATTTGAAATTCACATGTAGGACATAATGAAATTTCCATGAAAGTGATTGTATGAGAGGAGATAGACTTTGGGAAGATGGTGTGGGGAAGTACTCTGTCCAGGTGAAAAAAGAGGGAAAGTTAGTTATATTATAATTCATATTGAATAAGCCACCATTGAGATGAGCAGAAAATCAGGACATTGAATTATAATTAGTATAATTACATCAGAGGCTGTAGCCTTTAGAAATTTGAGGCACAGACTTGATGATCCATTCATAAGCAACACCTGCGTTGACACCTTTAACGTTTTGGTCCACCTTGATGGCGCCATTCTCAGCACTCAAACCTTGGGGCCTACGCACTACTGCACTACTCACAGGGTCACACCAAGTGCCTAAGAGCCGTCTCTATGCCCCACCTTCCATGCCATAGTTTTCTATTGGGATACAACCCTAACGCTGCGCAGGGAGTACCCACAGACTGTGGTGCAGGCATTTGCGGCCAGCGCAGCCCCTGCATGCAGCACATGGTGCCCAAATATAAGCCTCCTCAGCGGACAATGCACGCAGCACTTGTGGCCTGCACACTTGGCCTGCCCTGATCTGCCAACAAAAATGAGTACCATGTGGGTCTTGGCTACGAAGATCATGGAGAGGTGTCACCACCCGTGATGCTTATGGTCTACAAACTCAGCTTCCTATTCCAAGTCCATGTATCCGGGCATACCCTACACATTTAGCACACAAGCTTGAGCGTAGGAATGCCGCCTACTTTGGGGCCTTACAACAAGGTGTAGTGCAGAGGAGGTTTTTAACTGTCTTGTCCTCTTTCCCTCATAAATGGTAATTCCAAAATATAAATCTTATGTTATTATTTATAAATGTGGCCACACTATTTTGTGTTGATAGTCCTGAAATAAATAACAGTATAATCATAATATCATCGCAAAACACTTTGACAATGATTTGCTCAATAAAATAAATAGAATTAATATAAATTCTTAACTAGGTACAACAAAATATTTATTTTTAGATATATGTTATAAAGTTGAAGAATTCTAGATTTGGTAATATATGATAGTTAATTATGATATATCAAAATTATAACAGAATATCATGCATGCACAAAGTCCTTTATGAATTACGATTCTAGAAAAAATTCTGATTGCAATTTTTGTAGGACAAGCCTGCGGATCAGCACAATTGGTATTCTAGTTATTTGAGATCAAGGGGATTTCTTTTGAGAAAAAAATGTAAATGACCTATGAAGCCAATCTAGATATGCATAGGCAATATGTATGTTAATCATATTTGACCCATTCCAACGATACCTGTCAATATAAATTGAAACATTAATATTATTTATACATTATACACCATCACATAGTTACGTAAAACGTCTTGGTCGCCTTATTGCACATAAATTATCACCACAATGGAGGTAATGATAGCTTATGAGTCACAGCTACACCATGTTGATGCATCAATTATATACTCATAGTTATGATATTGTGTTTTATTTAATTCTTTATTGTTGGTTCTACATACATATTATTCATTATTTATAAAAATAAAATAACACGAATGATGTAATGAGTTCTAATCATCTGAATATAGTGAATGATCCTGCCTGATTCCTTGGATCAAGTGGATTCTTAGTCGAGTCATTTCTGAAAAATCGTTTTTTATATTTCTCAGGAAATGCACAACATAGGTTATTAAATAATTCATTTTGGTTACCAATTAAGAATTAAATCATCTCATACAACTTTCACGCCCATGGAGATAATCCCAAATCACAAATTAGGAGAAGCTCAAGACTAGGGAATGACGGTTTCTGTCTCAGTATTTGTTTTTGGCCAATACCTGTACCTAAACTTTGGTACAGTCTTGGTTCAGTCTGAGTTTGGTTTCGGTTTGGTAAAACCTATAAGTTTGGTCATATGCCTCTGAAAAAAATCATATTGAAATTTTAAAAATAGTAGTCAAAATTTAGGGAAAAATACTAATTAAAAGACTTAAATAAACAACTTTACTACGTAAATATTCCATTTTTGCCAACGATTTACTACATAATAAAAAAAAAATCTGTATTTGTGCACATTTTTATATATTTCTATTTGAATTTACATTGCCATAGATTTATATATTTACATATTTACATAGTCATAGATTTACAAATTCATATATATTTAAATATTTAGGTATTTACACAATTACATATTTAGGTGTTTACATTTTTATGTAGTTATGCATTTGCATATTAATACATTCAGGTCCTTCGTGTATTTTTGTATTTATATTATGTGTTTTTTATATTTATATTATTTTTTATTTATGTTCTTTATGTATTTATCTTATTTTTATATTTATATTTTTTTTATACATGTTATTTGTGTCTTTATCTGATTTACATATTTAAGTATTTTTTCTATATGTTATTTGTGTATTTGTCTTTTCTTATATTTATTAATTTTTCTATATGTTACTTACACATTTATGCATTTTTTATGGGTTATTCACACATTTATATATTTTTTGTATAAGTTATTTGCACATTTATGTATTTTTTGTATAACATATTTGCAAATGTATGTATTGTTTTCTCAGTTTTTTTCACATTTATGTATTTTTTTAGGTTACTTGCGCATTTATTTACTTTTTGCATAGATCATTTTTGCATTCCTATTATTTTCTTATTGATAATTTATTGATCTGTACTATGTTAATTTAACTCATTTAGTGTAAACATCAGTAGCATAGTTGGTTAGGATTTTGGTTTGAGCATGACCGACCTATGCAAAAATCCCACTATCATCATATCAATTAATATTTTTTCCCATACAATATTTGGTACGGTTTTGGTTTGGTTTTCTCTTGAAACCGAACCCGATACCAAACTTTCGGTAAACCTGATATTTCTGAAACGATGGTATCGGCTCGATTTTAATGAATTTCAATAAAAAATGGCAAACCCTGAATTTGATTTTACTGAATTTTACGGAATTTCAATAAAAAATGGCAAACCCTACTCAAGACCGATTCAAGGAGTAGGCTCACTCTTAGGGAGCGACACCACCTTTTAACATTGAGATTTCTTACTGACTTCGGGATATTAGAGGATGAGACATGGAGCAGCAGTTGACTTATTCCTTAGAACTCTATGTAGGTTTCCTAAATGGAGAAACCAGAATCCTTATTTAAACTCTCTTCTATCACCTTTGCATCTCATCCCTGATTTCTGTCCCAACTCTTTATTACAGGCCTACCGGAATTTTTTTTTCTTATTTCCATTCTCTATGGATGTGTCAGAATGAATGGACAATGATCCATATCAGTTAATTTGGTAGAGGAAAAGGATAACCACCTTTCCCCCAACTGATGTGACAGAAAGGTTCATGGGAAGTTTCTGTTTATTTTCTTCTATTTATTTGGGGAATATCTCAAAGATTTCAAATGCAAACAATCATATCAATAAATTTAAAACGTAGCAAAAGTTAGATGACAAACTCCACCACAAGCTGTTGTCCAACTACCGTGCTTCTCGGCTGCCACTGATCACATTTCCCACCACAATTAGGGGTCAAGTCTAATTTTTTCTATAATTGGTTGATTTGATCTGCTACTAATTTGACTCAACCGAGTCAACCGCCATCCGATCATTGGGAAATTGGTCATGGCAGCATCATGTTGTGTTGCTTGGCTCTCGAATGCTTTATAAACCTAATGCTTACTTTAACACATAAATAAACTTAATCCACCACTCTGTTTTATATTATTGGTAAAAATACATTGCCGGGTATGACCAACCTAAGGGTTGTGTTCGTAGGCCGATCCAAGCGTGCCCTAGATGCCACCCAAGGGGGTTTTATATATGTAAGGCTGAATGTTTAGAGGAATTTATAGGCATGGAGCTAGCGTAAAAATCCCAGTTACACACAGAGCCCCAATTACACACAAAGGAAAATGATTCAATAGTGATACCACTACATGTTTATGTGGAGATCACAAGTGCTAACAACTCATTTGTGTCCCCTCAAATAGGTGATACATGGGGCATGCATTATGTCCGTGCTCATCAGGTACCATCTTGAAGCTCTGGGAAGGGTACAACATCTAGGTGGGATGTTGTGCATTCCTACCTCTAGTGTTCCATGCGATACGCCACTCGTGGGGGTCGTTGGGCACAAGAGTCTGGCGTTTGTAGGGAGCTGGCACGCTTAGTCTCTCAATGTGATGGATGACTCGGGCCTCTTAGGAAAGATCTTGTCAAAGTAGTGTAGAGGGAATGAGTGCGAGAGTGTACCACATAGTTGGCAAGGGCATTTGTTGTTTGATTCCCCTCTTGCAATAGGCGCCAGATGCTAGTGAGGTGCGTGAGACACCACATAATGTCTCGTCGTATATGCTGAAGATGCCACTAAGAGCTTGAACATGCATGGAGCATATTAACGAAGAACAGTGAACCTGATTCTATGATGATACCCTGAAGGTTTTGCTTCTCACAAAGGAACAAGCCATAGCATATTGCCATAGCCTCTATCAATGTGCTAGTCTGTAAAGAAATACGAAAAAGCAAAAATGATACTCCTTATGTGGCCTTAAAGGAGACCACCTCCACTAGCTGGCCTTGGGTTCCCTTTGGCCACACCTTCCATGTTGAACTTGAGATAAACCATTGGTAGTGGGTGCCAATGGACAAATCCATAGTTGGGTGGTGATGCGAGTCAAAGTGATCGTGATGCCCTAGGTACAAAGGGTATCATAGGAATGTAGTGAGTGTTAGGCCATAGTTTGTATGAGGTGATGGGTTTTCCGTAACCATTGCTTGACATGGCTCATTACATCATGTGGGCTCATAGTAGACCTTGCAAAATGAGAAGAGTTTTTCCTTTTCCATATCTCACATATTAAGTATGCTAGGGTAATGTGTAGATAAGGGCTAAGCTTAGAACATGTTAGTGAGATAAAGATCTTGTCAAAACACTCTAGCATTGTTAGTGTCATGTGAGAACGAAAAATCTGATGCCAATGGTGAGTAAACTGGCACCAACATTTCGTTGCAATCTCATATGGAATAAGAGATGTTCCATAGTTTCAACCTGAGGAGATACATGGCAACAATGGCACCCCAAACTAATGGAGTAACCAATAGAGGCCACGGTGCATGAATCTTCAAAGGAAGAGTGAGATACAAGTGATAATTGTTGGGTGCCAAATGTGCGACCCCAAGCGTGTACACGAAATCTCTCCCAGAAGTTATTCCAAGAAGCATGAGAGTCCAGATTGGATAGTCAGGAGCGTGCTTTATCTCAATTGTCGTAGTCGTTGGCAAGAATTTTAATGAAAGTTCATGTTGCATCCATAAGAGTCTTGTATTCTAGTTAGCAATTGGGCCACGATCCATTGTAGTCGGTTGTATAGAAAAGTTGGGTGGCGAGCAAAGGTGGCACTCACAAGACAAGTATCGTACTAGGCATTGATTGTACCTTGGTTGACAAGCTAGAGGGTCACTGTGGATATCTCTTACCAATGGTGTTGCCAAGTATGCAACCATTTCGGGCCTTTGATATCAGACTTACAGGGAACCCACACGTCATACTTAATCGATATAAAGCACTCGAACAAGGAGCTCGTGGTACACATATGACACACGAGCTTCTTCTAAAGCATGTTATGGATGTCTTGAGGGATCTTAATCCCTTGACCCCTCTCATCCGTCGGCCGACATGCTTTCTGCCAAGAGACCCAATTATGTTGGTGGCCTCCCTCTAAGTGACCCAACCACAGGAAGTGTGCACATAGATGTTCCACAAATCAAAGAACAGTGAGAGATATTGAGTGTAGAGCTAGGGTATGCAACGGGATGCTAATGAGGACTTGACGTATGAGTAGAATATGCCATCTACGGGCTAAAAAACAGAGTTTCCATCCTTTAAGTTTCTTTCTCAGCTTGACCAATTAGGCATCAAAATAATGGTATCTTGCATTACCAATAAAGATGGGACATCTAAGATAGTCAAAAAGTAGACATCCTTGTAAGTATAGAGTGTAATGATAGATGATCTCAAAGCATTTTATGGTTGTCGATAGTCGTACTATAAACCTGTCATCTAAGACATTGAGGAGCTGGCCAGAGACCCTCTTGTATGTAGTAAGTACACTCATAAGCCCCTCAATGGAGTTTTTTAGATACATTAAGGAAAAGGATTACATCATTTGCAAATGGAGAATGTGAGGTTATCACACAACCCTTTTTCAAAGAATATGGTTGGATGAGACCTTAGGCAATTGCTCATGTGAGTGATCAACTAAAGGCCTATTCCATCAATATGAAAAGCGTGGTGAGATAGGGTTACATTCTCTTCGATTGCGTGTTGTAATAAAGAAACAAGAAAAGTTTCCTTCCACCAACATAGAAAATGATTCTCTCTAATACAAGCATCAATGAGATTGATGAATGCATAAGTGAAACCAAAGCATTACAACACTTTATAAGGAAAGTCCATTTGACTCTATTAAAGGACTTCTCTATATCGAGTTTTAATGATGATGTTTAAACCCTGAATATGAGATTTAGTGATTGTGCTAACTTGTGAACTAGCAAGATATTGTTATGAATCAGTCGGCCCTTGACAGGACCAAACTACTATGGAGAGATGAGTTGATCAAGGAAGGTCCCAAGTTAGTTTGTAATGATTTTAGATATAATCGTTTGACATATATTACAAAGACTAATGGGTCAAAATTCTTTAAAAGAATCAGGATTATGGACTTTTGGAATAAGTACAAGAAAAGTGGATTTTGAGCTTCTAGTTAAGACCATGTGTATGAAGATCTCATTGATAAACTATATTAAGTCTATGTCTATGATATCCCAACAAGCTATGTAGAATTCAGCTGAAAATATGCCAGGCCTTGGGGCCTTATTCCTACAAAGTGAGAAGACCCCATCCTTGATATTTGCCTGCGTAGGAAGGGCAGGGAATATGGTGTTTTCCTGGTCAGTCACTAGATGTGAGATTGAGGAGAGTATATTCTCAGTCATCTCTATCGACAACGAGGTGAGAAGTAAATGAAAGTAGGTAATACCAATTGTTGACAACTCTTCTCGATCTTGATTATAAGTCCCTAGTTGGATAGAATATTTAGGTCGAGATCTATGCCGAATGGATACATGAGATAAGTAAATATTTCTATCAGCCTCTCTAAGACACTAGTTATGCAACTTATAGCGATAGTAAATCTCCTTTTGTCGCATGGCATCATTAAGCTACTTGCTAATCATACTCTTTAGCTCCCAAGCTGAATTGGTTCAAGTTCCTTGAAGTTGGTGCTCAATTGTTGTGAGGTCCGTGTTTAGCATCTCAACTTGTACGTGCACATCCCAAAATACATGTCTATTCTACCAATTCATGTAGAGTTAGAGATTCCTCAGTCAACAAATGAAGTTCTCCATAGGCAACGTAGAAATCTCTACATGCTAATGGTATTCCAAAAAGCAATAAAAGCCTCAGGCTGGTGCCACATAACCAGGGATAGGTGAATGATAAGAATAATACATTGGTAGAAGGGTTATGATAATGGAGCATTACATTAGGACAATGTTTTTGGGTAAACAATGATCAACCTGCTCATACATATGAGCATTTGTTTGGCGCTCATTGCACAATGTCCATAGATTGCCCATAGTTGGCGGCTCAAATGAGTGATGTCTGTTGTATGAAGTCATTGAACACCTACATGGAACTTGACCTCAAATATAAACCAAGCGAGATCAACAGGTCGAGGATAGTCCTGAATATATTGTGTGAGTTCCCCCGTAGGGTCTCATGCACTAGGCCTCTATGTGATGCATAGACTATTGTGATCATGTAAGGCTGTGGGGAATATGGTATTGCGAAGGTAACACATTGTATCCCTTCGGCAAGTAACTCCAACGAGTAATATGATGTTCATAATTACCAGTGCCTATTCGAGGAGTGACAATAGGCATGTGATAGAGAAAAATTAGTTGTATTACTATGTCATTGTTATTACTTTCACTTCTGTCAAATAATACTTTTCAATTTTGATTCTCACTCAAAGATGTATACCTAAGAGAAAGGTCGTCTCCTCAGGCATTGGCTCTTAGAAATGGAATTAACTAATGTGTTAGGAAGTTGGGATAAGGGACTCTAAGATAATAGTAACCATGTCAATTTTAGGATTTTTGATATTTAAATTCTAGGAAGGAAAATGTGGAGAAGTCAGTAAAGATGGTTAGGTGGAATATCAATAAGGAATTTAGAGTAATGAGAATTAGCGGGAAGCAAAGGAATCAAAACCATGGCTGAAGAAAGTCAAGAACGCCACTAGTTGTTTGTAGAAATGATTAATATAAAAATGAGCTTTTATAAGTTTTTATAAGGATATCTTCCTCCAATGATTTTATTCGAAGATGGAGTTTTGTATTATGATAGTATATGGAGATAAGAGAATTGAGGTAATTTTTACCAAATTTTTAGATGTCAATTTGTGATAGAAAATGCTTAGTAACTTTTGAAAAATGAGTATAGGTATAATGTATTTAACGAACTGCCTAACTGAAGGAAATCATTTATATGATGCTTTTATAAGAAAGGAAAAGGATGTTTTTGTGTATTTTAGATCTTGGGAAACAATAGGATGAGTTATGTAATTTTTATAGTATTATGTATTTATATAAAGTTTGATTTGTTTTGAATTATTAAGAAATAAATCGGTTAAATTTTTTCTGAATCAATTATGACTACTAACTAATCAATGAAATGCCTAATAGAATCAAGTATTTTTTAGTTGAATTTTGAATTATTATTTTCTATGTTTTCTTCTTGTTTTGATCAATGTAAGACTTATATGAATTAAATCGAGACTTGCCAGAATTCCTCACCTTCATTTGGAGTCGTTGACGGCTTTAGACCCCATTCCTAGCTGAGTTATTCTCCAGGTAATTTCTCTGCTCCTGATCTATTGCCTTCTTCTTACACTCTCTCAAAAAATCTCTTTTCAGGTTGTGGTCATGTCACCACCAATGACCAAAAGAATTGAGACAAGAATGAAAATAAAAGGTGGATGTTTCCCCATTTATATTTAAATATTCATATTTGAATTTGGTGAGATAGATAGCATTCTGGGCAGGAATGTTTGGGTTTACTATGCTGGGAATGCTCCTTAGATATTCCTTGTCAATATGGGAGTATTCCTTGTCACTTTTTGGTAGTGACATGGCGAATACCAGCCCTCTCATCGCTGGAATCTGGTCATCGTCGATGGAGACGGTGGTGAAGGTTAGGAAGAAGAAAATCCTGTCCGTGGACTGTTAGATCCATGTCTTGGGGTTTCAACTTCTACAATTAAACCGTAGACATGGGCCCCCTTAAGCTCTGGTGGTCCTCTCCCAGTCAGTGTTATCCGCGTCAGTTCCTTTTTCCAAATGGCAAATTTTCCTTCATTTGCATCATCTCATGCCGCTAAGTCATCTCCTAAAAGAGAAAAAGAGATTTTAAAAAGAATGTAAAGTGATCTTGACTATTCAATCTTCTTCAACATGATAAAAGGTCAAGACTAAAACATCAGCTTTAAGAAGAGCCCATTATAATATGGGCTTCAAGCAGGGTTAATGTAGAGCCCAAACTTTTCTTCTCTGTATGGTTCATTCATGTGGCAGCCCACCGGCTCATTGACTTTTTTATATTTGCCCTGGACAGCCCGTTATTTTCTGAGGCATCTAGTTATGTTAATCCCATATCGAATTATTTAGAATTCATAGATTGCATATAAATGTCAAAATCGTATTGAATTTAAAAGAAAAAAAGAAAGAACTTCCTGTGCATGCCTGCGCTGGATACCTGTCGTAGTTCATGCTTATATATCCCATCACCTATGGATCTTAGCTGTCGGGGCGCGGTTGCAGTTGCAGTTGTGGCTGCATCTTTTGGATGTAGCAACTTGGTTATGGCTGCACCTATGGCTATGGTTGTAGTTGTGGTTGTGGCTGTAGCTGTGGTTGTGGCTTGGCGGGCTCCTTCGAGGCCACACTTTTTTTCTTCTGCTTATTCTTCTTTTAATTTTTAACAATCAACAATTTTTACATACCTGGGTCTGTATCTGAGTCTAAGTCAGTATCTGAGTCCTCAAATATAGATTTATGATCCTCCTCCTGGCACGTCGAGGTGAGTCCAGTAGTATCCTTGTGAGTATCCTCACTAGTATAAGAAGGGAGAGAGGCTTGATGATCCATCAATCATTCTTCCCTAGAAAATGTTACATGGAATGGATTGAAATCAAGTGAGGAAAGCACATTTGATGTCAATCTAAGGAGCATACCTCTTTGCCATTGTGTGATGATGAGGTAGGAGGTGGTACATCTTTGGCCTTAGTGAGAGTATTGAGACTCTTCACAATGCCTTGCTTCACTCACTGATAAGATGTAGATGAGGACTTGGTAGAGGTAGAGGCAACATGAGGCTGAACTAGAGTGGGTGCGGCTGGTGGAATGCTCATCTTTTACGATGGTGTCGTATGTGATCGGCTATTTGGAGGCCAATGCTGATTAGGGTGATGACCTTGTGTATTGTTTCTTTCCTCTACAATGTACTCATTATAGGGAAAGGGGGGGGGTAGAAATTCTGCTGTGGTTGGCAAGGTAGCCTCCACTGTCGTTTGACAACAAGTGTGGATAAAATGTTCAAGGAGAGTGCATTGTATACAGAATTTTGTTAAGTTCTTGGACATAATGGGCTTATAGATCAGCTCATCACTATTCATAACTAGGATCATACAATGGAGGGGCGCCAAAAGGTTAATCTCTACACAAACACGTGCATATCCAAGGTAATTGAACAAATGTATATCTTTCCAAAGATGTATAAATGTTCTTATGTCATTGAACAATGACTCAAGGGCATTGGGAATGAAAACCAGAGTCAAAGGCCACGAAAGCCAATCCACACCATGCAAGAATGAGGGTGTTGGTCATGGGAGCCACTCATCGTCTCAACTATCCAATGATATGCATGCATGATGGATCCACTAATCATCCATGTGGTATAGCTGTTAGCCTTCGTGAAATCCTCCTCAAGCTCAAATCTAATAAATACACTATGGTGGTTGCGAGCACCAATGACAACACGACCAATGAAATTCCTTGGGGCTAAGAATATTTTCATGCTTTCAGCGATAAAATGACGCTTGGTAGCAAAACGTAACGCCACAGTGAACTAGAATGTGAAGAATCTCATATGAGAATGGGACATGCCTCATCTCGTCAGTGTATGTATAGCCTCACATTGGAATCGTGTCGACATACGTAGGGGAAGCATGCTTCTTGGAAATCAATGGTTAGGGGTCATTTGTGGTTTGCCAGCTACACGGGTGGCCCATGATACTGTCAAGGTTGAGGTGGAAGTTCTAGCCATGCTCCCTTTTGTGATGGGGCCAAGGTCGAAAGGAATGATTGTAATCTGGTCTAGAGGACTCTTCGACAAGCGTGAAATGATGTTGCCTAGATTTGACTTAGGTGAATGACAGTGAGACATCTCAACTACAATAATTTCAACAAAAACAATGGGGGCTGGGCATACGATCGAAGGTGTCCATGCATAGCTATCCATTCGATCGTAGGTTAAGCAACCAAATGGGTCATATCCTTATTAATCCCATAAGCGAGTCTAGATTTTCTTGACGGGAAACTACAATGTTTGGACCAATCAAGTCTGGAATGGCCAAACTAATTTAGTCAAGAATGATCAAACCAATCGGATTACTAGTGTCTAGAATGACCCGGATGAAGGTATCGATCAGGTCTTGCACGACTGGGATGGGGATATTGATCAGGTTCGACACAACCAAGATGGAATAAGCTATCGGATCTAGTATGAGCAGAGTTGTCAGATCTAATTTGTCTAGGTTTATCGGGTTGATCAGCTCATGATCATCCCGACTGATGGTCAGTTTGCTCTATTTCAGCATTTAATGCTGTCAGGAGAGTGGTGTCCGCTAGACCCATGTGAGAATGGCAGTAAGATGTGGCCACGTTGGAACACCCAATGGCCAGTAAACACGTCCCCGGTGATGTGGATGCGACATGTCCATTTGATGTGTCTCTTCAAGGACGCATTGGATTGTGGGCTGAGAAGAACTACTTCAATGATGAAGTTAAATGTTTTAAATGAAATCAAAGTAGGAAATGACGAAAGTAAAAAATATGACTCTGATTTTATAGCAGGACTGATCAAGTTTCTACTCCCTTGAGAGGATGATCAATTTAGGATCAATACTAATTCAGATTACTCTACAAGAATCTAGGATATACCATATTTTGGTGAATTATAAAGATTGTAGAGGCAGTTATCTGTAAGTTAGTGC
This sequence comes from Wolffia australiana, assembly GCF_029677425.1. Taxonomy (NCBI): domain Eukaryota; kingdom Viridiplantae; phylum Streptophyta; class Magnoliopsida; order Alismatales; family Araceae; genus Wolffia; species Wolffia australiana. The sequence continues at coordinate 12,706,614 of NC_135844.1, forward strand.
AGATAATATAGGCATTCTATGGTTCAAGATCAGTAACATCATCACCAACATCAGATATAACCCATTTGCATCTATATAGTGCCTCCTTTGTTTTGAACTATTCATGGCTATGCTGCGTTATAATGTTCTTAAGCATCACTTACACAAATAACTGGGAGGGGGATATAAATAATGGCCATGATCCAAGCCGCTTGAGTTTCTTATACGAATGAAACTGGTTGTTTTCAATATTTAGAATAGGTAGTGTGGATGAATATTCAAAGTTGGCATTTTATACCTACAAATGTTTTGATGAAAAAGACATCTTTGATACTTTTTTGATATTGGCTACATCATATTGTTGGATTTGTGAGCTTTATTTGAAGGATATATATAGTAGGTGGAATCTTGACGTGAAGAACGTTGGGGAATGTATGTGGAAACTCTTAATCTTAGACTTTTCAGATAATAAAAGTTCTGGTTGTAAATAAGATAGTAGGAAATATAAATTTACTCATTCTTATAAAATAAATAAATCAAAATTTATCCCTCTGTTACTATGTGAAAAAAAAATCAGAAAAGAGAACCACTGAAGTTATACCTTCTAAAATTATATTCAATATTATTCTAAACTCTATAAGTTAAGATTCTAAATTTAGTATTTATATTGACCTATTTTTTCTAAATTTAACTAATGTGATAAATAAATAATTATACGCCCATTTCAATAAATAGTAATCCCATATTATAAGATATAAAATTAGATATCATTGATAACATAAAAACTACGGGTTTAAATTATATGACATTTACATGTATTTATGCATCAAAATAATTTAAATGTGCCCACATGAATTGAATGGGCACCAATCATATACTTTTGCAATGATTAGCTGCGCTAATGATTGTGAAAAGACACAATTATGGCATCGTAGATTGCGATGCAATAATGCACCAAAAATTATCTGACATGCTGACATTCTTTTCGCAGGGGGCGACGTGGACCAATGAAAAAGGAGCTATTTTTATTGCAATATATGGTATTAAGAATCGAGAAAAGAAAAAGATAAATATTACGGAAAGAAAAGTCAAAAGTTGCGACAGTGCATGTGGCGCACACGTGTACCACCACAAATTGTTAAAAGAGAGAAAAGAGAAAACAAAATGCTGATGTGGCAACGCGTGCCATGTCAAATACTAACAACAGAATCTTCCATTTTTTTCTCTTATATGAATGACACATGCCAGCACGCATTTTAGTTAAAAAGAGAAAAAAGGAATATTCCATGACCTGGTGCACGTCGACGCGACACCACATCATGGAGTAATAAGTTAATAAATAAAAAAGTTGTCTTGTATTTTCCTCTATAGGTACACGTGGCAGCTTTGAGGGCTGCGATTGCAGAAGACGATGCAACATGGAATATGGATGATTTAATAGCTCAACCAAAATAAAAAGGAAGTGTTAGCGTCGATGAAAAGGAGAGCGAAAAGATCAAAGGCTAGGATTTCACCAAATTCAAATCATGGTATCTGATCCACAGATCCAATTGAGCTGGAATTTTTAGGGTTCCTTTATCTCCCCCTTTTCTTACCTTCCATACCCTCTCATCTATTCATGGATGCCTGCAACGCTGTGAAAATTATCCTTGAACTTGCTCCGTACTCATGTCGGTTGATTAAAAAACAGTGAGTTTTTGAGATCCATCAAGGGTGTTCGTCATGCCTTGAGTGTGTGGGAAGAAGCATTAGAGAAGAGGGCTTATCAGCACTTGTAAATCATGAAGATTAAGCTTTAAGGACATTTTTAGTACAATGCTTTAATGTGTGTTTTGATGAATGTTCAAAGTGATGCATGCCTCAATATAAGTTGTGATCAAAGCATAATAGGCCCTCAGTCAAGTAGTTGACTAATTTGTATGTGAAGATAAAATAGGAGACTAAGATATATCAAAAGGCTACTTAGTTTGACCTTACGCTGAACAAGTCAAATCATGTATTTAGGACTTGTACTTTTTATGACATGAATATAAACATAGTTTTTAATACTGTTCAAGTATTTGTGTGAATTTGTCTTCATTTGACTTGTTGAATAACTTATCCTAATCCTATTTATTACCTTCAAGTATTTGAGGCAGAATTTACTGATCTAATGAATATGAATCACATGAAGATATTATTATCCAATGATGATATTCTTATTTAAATTATGTGGTAAACATACCTAAAAGTTTAAGATTATTTTTAAAACTCAAATTGTTGGCATAACGACTAGTTTTTGCTCTTAACACTTGGAAGATGTTTTGAATTGATGAGCAAAATTATAAATAAAAAATAAAATTAAAATGGTTATTATTTTCTATTTTTTAATCATAATAAATGCATGTGAATGTTGAACTTTTGAAAGATTATCATTATGCCCTTTCAAATTTTGAAGTCCATATATACAGTTTTAAGCCCTAATTTCATATTCCCTTCTCCTTGCCCTTTAAAATCGCTATAAAGAATTCTGAATTCTTGCAGCAATTTTCAAGCAGTTTTGAGCATTATTTGAAGAGATCATTTATTGCTAACATCAGTCCATAGAACTTGGAATCGTAGTTTTTGGTGCATGGTGTTTCAAGATTGAAAGAAAAGAAAGCTGGAATTCAAACTTCGCACACCCTTGACCATATGATAAGTTTATAATTTTTTGCATATTTTTTATTCTAATTTTGCGATTTTTTTCACCATAAAATGAATTGTTGCAAACATTCTTAAAAAATTTAATAAATTTCAATTGCATCATCTTATTGAGTATGGAAAGAGTTACAGGGGTTTTAAGTTGGATACGGAGGAAATGAGCATTCATCTAAGGACATTGAAAGATTGATCTCTGGAGATTTATCTGATTTATTTTGAACACTTGGTGTGAGATAACAGTTGTGAGAAATTTTGTTAAAAAACCGTTCCAAGTAAAATCATTTGATTTGGCACGGATTGAAAAAGATATTTAAGTTTTACGCATCAAAGGTCAAACGCCAATCAAGAATTTCATCCAAAGAAAAAAGTGGAGGAGGAGAGGACTGAGTAAAGAATGACCACAAACAAAGAGGTACTACTGAAGGGAATTCATAGTTATTTTTATGAATCTTAATCTATGACTTAAAAAATTTAACATAAAAGTATTGTTTTTGAAATACTTAAAAATTGATCCTTGTCTTGAAGATTATTTGAAGTACCCATCAATACTAAGTGTTGTTGAGGAGAATACATTATTCAGAAATATAGTGTTATTGCAAGATCTTTTTGATCACTCAGATTAAGGCTTCGGGGGCCAAAACAAGAAGACTTTGGGGCCAAGTTGAAAAAGATCAAGCAACGTCATTCTGTGGAAGCCTTTGAGGGTTGAGGATGACAAAGCTTTAATGACTTTTTCTTTTTTCTTGGTATCCTTGTTCAGTCCTATTTCCAAGTTATTTTCTTGGGGGTATTTCGAGGTCAGGGCACATCATCACCTCAGGATGGATACCCCGAACAGCATTAAGGATTTGCCTAAGCTGTCTAAAAAAATAACTGTCTCCCATTTCCCTGACCTCATTTCTTAGGTACACAATGCTAGGCTAATTAAAGATAAGAATATAATATAAATAGAGAACCTGGTTCACCCCCCTCCCCTAGGTTATTCCTTGGCCACCTAAACTAACAAATCACCTTGATCATCATGGAACGTAAGGATCTATGGTAAGCATGTTCGCCTTACGCTTCTCTTTCCCAACATCGTCAATAGCACAATTTGATTCTAAGATCATCTTTCACTGTCAGACCACCTCCATACATCCCCATAATCTCGTCTCTCATTTCCTCACTTGATCATTATTGTATCCACGTTCTCTACCTCACTCACGTAATGCTTAGTGTCATTCTACTTTCGTTTCCTCTATTCCTTGTTAATTCAAGTTTGAACTATATCTATCAATTACCGATGATGAGTTACAACCCTAAAATTGAGATTATGAATCATAATTCATAAAAAAGTTAATTTACTATGATCATGAATTGCACCTTCCACTTTACTAGCCATATGAACTAAAGTTTGATTGGAAAATTTTCTACTCATAAGATACATGCCAAAAAATTCTAGGACTTTTTAAGCATAAATGAATGGCCTAACTAATATTAAATATACTCCATAACTTCACATAGAGTCACTATGTGAAAACTATTTGAAAAATTTTTAATATAAATCTCATCTTATTAAATAATACATAAATTTAAAATTCATCCAAAATATAAGTTAGTATAAACAAATTTGTTACACAATGCTCACACATCATTCCTACTTTACATGCTTGGTTCTCATATCAATTGCAACACATTTCATGCCCTTGTGAATAAAACAAGCACAAAGCTGATGTGTTGGCATACACTATATTTAAAATTTCAAAAATAAAGACCCAAAATATTTTTAAAAGTTTTTTTAAAAAAAATCAATGGAAAAAATTCTCTTTTCATGACTTGATACTGATATTATTAAATAATGAATCATACAAAAAGGTTTATTGGAATGTTCTTGATGATGTGTATATAGCATAGTTTTATAGACCGTAGAGGGATTTTCATTGAGAAATTATTTTGGTCGTTGTAGATTAAATTATCTCAAGGAAAGTTTTTTTGCTTAAACCCTTATTCAAAGTACCTTCCTTGCATATTATATTAACTCTCTACTTCTTGTCTTTTTAAATTCAACATGCCTAAAAACACACTTTTATATTATCCTCTATTTCATACATAATCGTAAAAATTCCACAATCCTATGTTCTCTTAAGTAAGGATATATGTTATTCTCAAACACTAGGGTGAGAAACAAAGGGATTTATCAAGAAATACTGCTTCCTGTTATTAGAATATCATTATTTGATACACATATCTTAGGTAGCTAGTCTTCTCCTTTTATAATGATAAAAATGGAGAATTTTCAATTGGAACATGGAATACTGTCTAAGTTGGTGTTAGTTACTCTCTTGGATGGAATGGAAGAGGGGGAAGATTATTGAACAAGGAAAAACATCAAATAACTTTGAAGGAATTGAATGAGGAGCCATTTGAGGTGAAACTTTTATGTACAGTTCCAGTAATTATTGGTAGACTCTCGTCATTGAATTTTCATTCTGTATGGTTCGACCTGGACTGATAGTATTTTACTAGTTTATATGAGAGAACACAAGGTCAAATATTTTATTTAGATAGGATTGCCAAAAGGGCATAAAATATATTATATATAATTTATTTTCTAATCATTATAAGTATACTTTTACATATAAGACTTCTCTGTACTAAATATTAACATTAAAAATACATTTACAATTCATTATAAGTCTACTTTTATTTACTATTTCTCTTCATACTAAATAATAATATCTTCACATTACAAGTATTTAGAGATAAATTTTATTGTTTGCATGGCCAAAGTAAAACTTATTTTTGAATAAATTTTTAGTATTAGTAGAGGATAAACATTGAGTTTCCCATGACTATGAACATGCTTGAACATCTGAAATTTAAATTTATCAACTGATTTGTAAAACATTAATAAAATGTTGTAAAAAATCTTGAGTGAAAAGTATGTTCCCCAATCCTTTAAACATCTCTTCATCATTGAAAAAGTTCATCTTTATTTTTATTTGGCCATATATTTGGAACATCAATTTATAAAATAAATTGGGTAATTCCTTGTTTATTCTTAACATTGAAGCAAATTGGCAGTTTTTATACCTCTTATTCACTGAAAACTGTGCATTATAAAATATATATGTCATATTCATGCTCAACCATAATGGGTTGTGCCGCAGATGTATCTTTGCACTTGCTTTTCATGCCCATTCCTTCGTCTTCTCCTTGTCCCCTCCCTTTTCTTCTCCTTCTCTTGTTCTCCTTCTATTCTTATTATCCTTTATATTCTCCTTCACCTTATCCTTCTCCTTCTTCTTCTTCTTCTTCTTCTTCTTCTTCCTCTTCTTCTTCTTCTTCTTCTTCTTCTTCTTCTTCTTCTTCTTCTTCTTCTTCTTCTTCTTCTTCCTCCTCCTCTTCTTCTTCTTCTTCTTCTTCTTCTTCTTCTTATTCTTCTTCCTTTTCTTTTGCTTCTTCTTCTTCTCCTTCTTATTCTCCTTCCTCCTCTTCTTCTTCTTGTCCTTGTTATTCTTCTTCCTCTTCTTTTGCTTCTTCTTCTTCTCCTTCTTATTCTCCTTCCTCCTCTTCTTCTTCTTCTTGTCCCTCTTATTCTTCTTCCTCTTCTTTTGTTCTTCTCCTTCTCCTTCTCCTTCTTATTCTCCTTCCTCTTCTTCTGCTTCGTCTCCTTTTCCTTCTTATTATCCTTGCTCTTCTTTTGCTTCTTCTCCTTCTCCTTCTCCTTCTCCTTCTTATTCTCCTTCCTCTTCTTCTGCTTCTTCTCCTTTTCCTTCTTATTATCCTTGCTCTTCTTTTGCTTCTTCTCCTTCTTATTCTCCTTCCTCTTTTTTGGCTTCTTCTCCCTCTCTCTTCTCATATCCCCCTCCTCTCCTCCTTCTCCTTCTCCTCATTCTTTTGCTCCTTTTCCTTCTTCTTCTTCTTCTTCTTCTCGTCCTCATTATTTTTTTCCTTCTTCTCCTTGTCCTTCTTCATCTTCTCCTCCTACTACTCATCCATAATTGCATTCTCCTCCTCCCATTCCTTTCTCTTCTTCCTCCTTTATCCTCTCCTTCTCCTTGCCTTTCTCCTTTTTCATATTATAATTTTCCTTATTCTCCTTCTCCTTCCTCTTGTCCTCTGCCTCTTCCTCCTTTTTTATTCCTCTTCTTATGCTTCTCTATATTCTCCTTATTCCCCTTTTTCTTCTCCTCCTCCATCTTCTCATTCTGGTTGTTCTTCCTCTCCTCCTCCTCCTTATCCTCTTTCTTCTCCTCCTCCTTTTCTCCTCCCCCTCCATATTTTCCTCCTCCCCATTCCCCTACTTCTTCTCCGCTGCCTTCTCACTCTCCTTCTCCTTCTTCTTCTTCTTCTCCTCATCCCTCTTCTTCTCCTTATTATCCTCCTCGTTCTTTCTAATCTTCTTCTTCATCTTCTTTTTCTCCTTGTCCTTCTCATCCTTCCCTTTCTAATGAGAAATAAACTTTGAATTTTTTAGTTCATATTTGATTGTTTTAATTTATATCAGTAAACGGACAGCTATAATTTTTTTCCTCCAGTCAGAATTATTTTTATCCTTCACTATTATTTTAGAATTTGACTTATTTTGTTGACCATGTCAGCAAGATAAAGCCTTTGTACATATGTGATGTGATATTCTTCATTGTAGGTCTCCAAAAGTATGCCAAGAATGTGGTAAATTTTTTTCAAGAGGGAAGAATTTTCTCATGAGTGAAATGTTTGAATGAAGAAGATCAGTTGAATATGGTCCTTGCATGCATGGAAATGCAATATATGATGCTGCAATATGCAAGACATCTTTATGGACAAATGAATCCATCGCTACAATGAAATTAATGAACCCCTTCCATAAAGATTTAATGCTTGATAAGAGGTTTAAAGTGGTAACAAATCATCTTTATCTGATCTTTCTTGCCCCGAGACTCATCAGTGCATGTTATGCACCATTCTATCGAGACTAGAAATTCCCAAACAAGCGAGTTGGACTGTTGGATGTGGATCAATATGAAAAAAGCCCCTTGTCTCCTGAGTTTTGCGATGTCATCTATGGATGAGTTCAATGCATACATTGGCATAAGTTGTGGGTAAGGAAAGAGTTTTTATGTCCCTCTCTTGGCCAACCAACACATGGGAAAAATGATTCCCCTTACTTCTAGCACCTACAAGAGAAACATTTATCTATTTTGTGATAAGTGCTTTGGCGGAACAATTGTCCTCAGCAAGGTGCGATATTGTCATGTATGAGGGAGAATGTCTATCACCAATAAGCATTGAAACACACATCATGATGAAATGCTAGCTTTATGTGGGCAATATGCAGTGGCACAATAATGTTGAAGTGGACTCAGGTGGTGAGGTTGGCGAAGATGTGGCCGTACTTAATTGCATAGGTGATGACCAGGGACCATGTCAGTGCAAACATGTAATGTACTCATCTAGGATTCATTCAGAAAACTGCATTGGCAATGGAGTGGTAGAAGTAGGCACTTGGAATGTGGAACAACCAATATTTTTGCTGAAGAAGGTACACCAAATTTCATGATTTTGATGAATATTTATACTTTAGTTTTCACCTCTTTATCATTTGCATGTAATACTAGTATATGACCTTATCTTAATATGAAGCGTGATTATAAGATCATGTTTTGGGCTATATATATAATCAATAAGAATAAAATAAACAAATGACACAGACAAACCCATTATAAGAAAATAAAAATTTTCACACACTTTATAGTTTGACAAATTATATAATTTTATTAATAGAAAATTCAGCTTACATTCATCGGCAAAATGGTGGCAATGCCAAGGTGAGTCAACTACAGTCCGAGTCAACAGGGGACTTGGCAGTCCAACATTGACTTAGTTCATAGTTATTCAACTGTTTTTATACATGTTTAATACTTAATCAACTGTTTGTATATGACAAATCTTTTATACATTTTTTTTTCTTTTTTTCTTCTATAGGATGACATCGCCTTCTAAAACACCCCAACATCCGAAAAGCTGAATCCGATATCAGGAGATCAATATCTAGTGGGGTATTGGATTCAGATATTTGGTACCAGCATCCGCGATGTCCTGACCGTTACGGTATCCAACCTGATATCCAACATCAGGCGAGTATTCAATACCCGTCATTTAAAATCGTCTCTATTCCTGTGGATATCCAACATCAAACATCAGTCAAACACACACAAACACACACACACACACTCTCTCTCTCTCTCTCTCTCTCTCTCTCATTTCTAGTCTCCCTCAAGTGGTTATGAAAGGTGGGTGGTGACAAAGGATGACGGAACGGAACGGACGACGGAAAAAATTCGTCATCCGTCCTTTAGCCTTGGGTATAAATACGCTTGAAGAGGGCAAGACTCATTGTAATTAAATTTCCAAACAGGAGAGAGGAAGAGAAGAGAAGAGAAGAGGAGAAGAGAAGAGAGCGAGAGAGAAGCCATGAATTCCGACGAAGAACGCGACAGAGGAACGAGAGAAGGAGAAGAGGACGAAGAAGAGGAAGAAGAAAGCCGTGGAAATTCCTCTGGCGGGTCTTCCTCGCCGGCATCTTCTTCCTCGGGCAGCAGTAGTAGCAGCAGCAGCGGAGGGAGCAGTGCAAACGGGAGCAGCAGAAGCAGTGGCGGGGACGGAGAGGACGATCAGGAGGAGGAGGACTCCGCTGTGGCGGCCGCCGCGGCTGCCGCGAGGGCGAGAGATGGCCTTGAGAGCAGTGATGAGGACGAAGAAGAGAGTGATCTCTTCGGCCGGGACAATGAGGCGTACTCCAAGACCCCGTCTTCCAGCAATTTCCAGATTCCTGGTATGGGCGAGATGGTTAAGTTAGAAAGATTTTTTCTTTTTAGATTCTGGTCCTTCGGCACAATTCATACGGTTGCCTTCAGAAAGTAAGTTTTTTTCAGACAGTAGAGAGTCAAAATTTAGAATGGGTAGAGAGGTTATCCACCCTGTTCTTTCTGCGCTTCTACCTTTTATATGTTTTTTTTTTAATTCATCGGCTTGTCTTGGGGATAGAGTGGAAAGTTTGTTTTTTTTTCCGCCAGTTCAGAAGCAATATCTGGTAATGGGAAGAGAGGTTTTAGACCCTGCTCTTTATACCCTTTAATCTGTTGAATACTTCAGAATTGCTCCGATTCTCATAAGGATAATACAGAAAGGCAGTTTCTTTCGAGAGAGTAGAGAATTAAATCTGGAATGGGAAAAGAGTTTGTTGATTTAGACACTTTTCTTCTGGATCTTTATCGTGTTCAATACTTCCTAATTAGTCCGCTTGCCTAATTAGGGAGGTTGTTTCTTTCTAGAGTAGAGATTGAAATCTGGAATGAGAAGAGAGGTTGTCGGCCCTGCTCTTTCTGCACTTTTACCTGTTCAATACTTCATAATTAGTCTGCTTGTCTAAAGATAAAATGAAAGGTAATTTATTTTCAGAAAGTGTATAATTGAAGTCGGGAACGGGAAAGAGGTTATCAACCCTGCTCTTTCGGCGCTTTTAACCTTTTCAATGCTTCACAATTCATCGTCTGGCCTTCCCGCTTAGCATTCGTTCAAGGTATTCAAAAGATAGAAGAAAAAATGGACCGTAAAATGGGGTTGAGATCTCTGCACTTAAAATAGTGCTGATTCTCATTGAAGATTTTCTTCGGGTATTGACATTTTCAATGATTTTTACATCATCTGTTTCCAGCTCTGACTATCTCTTGCAAATGTGTAAATACTTGAATAAAAGATTTTTCTTTTTTGCCCTTCGGTGCAGAGGCTTTAAACTGAACGCAGAATCCCAGCTGACATCTGTAGTTTGATGATAGATCACTCTTCGATGGAAAATCTGCAGAATATCTCTCCATACATTGATCTCAGTTCCACGCGTGTACGTAGCTTTGATTACCATACTTTTGGACCCATCTTCTAACGAAGTTTAGCTTCTTTAGAAAGTTGTATTATCTTTGACCTTACCCTGAGAAGTGGAGAACTTTCTTCTCCACCCAACTGCCACGACATTCCTCAAAAAGAACAATCCGTAGCTCAAACATTCTTCTGGTTTTGAAAAAAAAATGTACCATTCTTCACAGAGTTCCAATTCCTAGCTCACACTGAGCTGTTCCTTCTAATTTCTGGCTTCTGCTGCTGCATTGGTTGGCTTTCGTATGCATCTCGACTGAAATGGGAGATCCCTGACCTTTTCGCTTCCGAAACACTGATATTTCTTTGACGCTTTCTATTGTGGAAGTCATGGGCGTTTATTGTATTTGATGCCTATTTTCTAAACTATTTAAAGTAAATAGCTCTTGTCATAGGTTTAGCTTAAATGAAGGATTATATAAAGTATATCACTGTCTGTGGACGTTGTTATATGAGAATGGATCAGTATCCTTAAGAGTCCATCACTTTCCAGGAATGTGACCTGGTTTCTTCTTTGTTTGATTCCCTTTTCTGATGTGCACCCAAATTTCTTTGGTATCACCCACATTTTCTGATGTGATATCCTTGACAGTGCTACCACAGGTTCGGAGTTCTAGCAATCATACAAGGGGAGGTTATGGGCGGGGTAGATGGCAGCAGTCTGGCTATTCAAATGATAGGGGCCCACCTCTTCTTCCGCGTCCTGGATCCTATCATCAAAGACAAGGATTCGGGTACGGATCAAAGTTCTCAAATGGACGCAATGATGAACGATTTGTCTCAGAGATGAAGCTCAACAAGAGTGAAGAGACTCTGTCAAGGAAATCTATTCAAATTCAAGAGGTTTTGTTTTGTGAAACTTTAGTTCAGTCTATTCACTTTTGACTTTTATCATTGATTTGGGCAATGTCATCGGTTGATAATTTCTTCCTTTTTCCTTGGGGTTTGATTTGAAGCCATGCGAGATTGGCTGCTACAGTCGTCTTGAGGGTGGAGATGTTTATTTTGATGATCGAAGCTTGGTAAGAATCTCTATTCAATGTGGGCATAAATTTCTGTGCTAATGAACGTTTAATACCATGGGAATTATGTTTTGCCTTCACATTTTTTGTATTCATATCTGTTCATTCATTGATATTGCATGCAGGATTAGTAGATGTTCTTATTAAATCTTTGTTTAATGACTCTGTGCTGCCAGAGGCTTTTCAAGCGCACCGTTTGTGATGATATTGGGGCAGACCTGAATATAGGTTTTGAGACTTTCATTGAAAAGAGAGGTATGAAATTTACCTTTTATTTTCCTTGAGAATAATGTGCTCACAATTTTTCTTAACATTTGCCTAAGAAACTACCTGAGTGGAGGTACAGCTCTATCCGATTATTGATTGGATGCATTAACATTTTTCAATCATTTGGTTAGTGAGTTCTCCCTCATTATTTTATTGATAAAAGAAGAGTTCTTAAGCCTTGAACACTGTCATTGGTGCATTGGCTAGGTTTTCATTCTTCCAGCTTTATTGAATGGTAACTCTTATGCTCCCGGTAGCGGGTGGATCCAAAGGACAGGATTCCGGCAGATCGAAGAATAAACTCCAAGATCGATCGTCCAATATTCAAGAATTCCAGAATTCAAGAGGAATAGAGAGATAGAGACATTCGCGGAAGAACAATGAGAAACAGAACTAGAAAAGAATAGGGAGATCTGTGACGATTCTCCCTCCCTCTGGATCCGGGAACTCTCCCGCTCTCCAGCCCGATCTTTAGCAACTCAAATCTTCAAGATCCCCGTTTCCCCCTTTGACGCTATATTCATAACCCCTTTATGTTGACCATCCCTACTTAGTTGACTGGCGGCGCTTTGACTACGTACGTGGCAGAGTCGTATCAGTAACATGTTTTAGAGGGTAGCTGGGTTTTAGTGTGAGAATAAGTACAATGATTTCAAGGCACCTTGGAATCCAACTGTCGTATGTGTCAGACAGATAGTACAAAGGCTGAAGGGAGTTTTACTGGATCTGCATTCTGCATGCCTCTAAATCGCCATTCCCTTTAAGTGATGGATCTGCTTCAAACCGTGATTTTTTTGCGGAGGAGCAAAAGATTTAGGCTACTCTAGGGTTCCAAAGGAAAAAGTGGGAAATGGATGCAAAGACAATCTCCCATTCACTGTGAGAAAATAATCCCTATAAGAAAGCGTCAAGATCCCTGAAGAGAATCTCTTTGACTCCCAATCATCTCTGCTTTAGTTTGGGCCTCCAATTCACAGACCCCTCAGTGGATATCCTGCAGCTTAACTCCAAATTTGTCTTCCCACTTTCATTTTCATAATTGCCTTTTATATCATTCCTTATGAAGACTGAGGTCTTGTAATCATGCCTGAGTGGTTGGGCTCCTCCAGCCCATTTCTCTTTTCAAAGTTTCCTTTTTAGTTGCCAAGCCTTTTTGACCCGAAGCTTTTAAAAGCTTGCCTCTTCCAGAGTGGGTTGGGTGTCCCAAGGCCAGAGACAGGTCATCACGATTCCTTTCACTCTTAAAGAAAATTTAGACGCTCACTGGAAGACTCTTGTGATGACATTATCAAAGATAAAAGACGAATACACACTCCTTATGTCACGTACTCAAGTTGCAACACATGTCAAGTGTCTTCAAATAAAAAGAAACGGGAGATCCATGACAATCTTCTATCGAAGACTCTTTTCTTGAGTGTTGCTGCAGTGACAGGACTGGAACAGGGGGATCATTGCAAGCCAGAGTATTGTCTACCTTCTATCTTCCTTGCCAACTATTATTCTCCTCTCTCTCTCTCGATTCCTCTTCTGAATGATTAATTGTGTGATCGTTCCTTAAAGGTTCAATCAACTTGTGATCAGCTCATCGATACAATGACCAGTGTGTATCATGCTTCTTACTGATTCACATTGATTCTGCATATCTCAGGCTACTCGGGCCAGAGCATTAAATCTTCTGATTAATCTGGGTATTTTTTTGTTATAGTAGAAATGAGATTCAATGTAAGGAATTTCTCGATAGATCTAATTGAGTGGGCTGAATATTGGTCAGTTGTCCTAATGTCACCTCTTTCATTTATCAGTGAGAAAGCATCTGAGAACACCTTTTGAGGATTTGTGCTTATACCTGCAATCCAGCACTTTAGAAATGTCTTTATTGAACCCTTAAATATTACTGAAGTTAATATTGATAACTTCTTTTTACGTATATCCACTGAGGGCAACTACAGATTTGTTCTCTCGCTTGACCTTGCCTGTGAGTGTATGGTCTTCTTTCTAAAAATATGTTAAATGCACCTTCCTCAGTAAAAGAATCAATGCAAATCTTTGTCTTGAGTCCACAGAGCATTGAGTTGGGATCCACAACCTCAATCAGGGTATTTCAGTCTTTAATCCTTAGTCATTTTTTTGAAAGAAGTCTTTAATCCTTAGACTACTTCCCTTTAAATACATGTAGCCCTTCCCTAAGGAGAGAAGACAAGAAGCCAGTTCGGGAATTTTCCGGGAGATCCTCCCAAGGGGGCAAAGGTGCTGATCTGGGCCTGTTGTCATTTGGTATCTTCTATCTTCTTCCCTATCTCTCTCTACCTTTCATTCCAAGAACCCATCTACTTCATTGCTTTCCCGGAAGGAATATGGTTTGAGTCCGCTGAAGCATTATGCCAATTTTGAATCGATAAGGGCACATGCTCACTCCAAAAGCTCAAAGACACAACCTTGAGTCTGTAAAAAAGAGGCTTGTCTATCGTTTGATAAGCCACTTTAATAATGAAACAAAACTCAATGCAAGGCTCTTAAACAAGGAACTATTAGAACATGTCTTTTAGGTACACTAGATGCTGCTTTATTAGCCAGGAAAGAAAGAAGACATTGAAATGTACATGTTAGAAAATGGCGAGAAGTCTCCTCGTTTTGGAAGCTAGCAAGTTTAAAACTAACTCTGGGTTGATGTTTCAGGAGTCTGGCATCTGTCATTCTCATTGAAATAAGAAGGGGGTCCAAATTCTGGGTGGACTAAGGCGACACTTCTTTTTTCATTCTGAAGACAAGAAGAAAGAACAATTCTTGATTATCAAACAAAGAGATTACAAGGGGTTTTATAGGGAGCCCTAATGGGCTAATAATAGAAAGGGCCCTTAATGGGCTAATAATAGAAAGGAGCTAATAATAGAAAGAAGAAAAGAAAAAGGAAAGGAGACAATAATGTCAACACTCCCCCTCAAGCTGGAGCGTGGATGTTTTCCACACCCAGCTTGGAACAGAGCTCCTCAAACCGAGGGGCATGAAGCCCTTTGGTGAAGATGTCTGCAAGCTGTTCAGCTGACGGAACATATGGCGTGCAGAAATTTCCCGACTCAAGCTTCTCTTTAATGAAATGTCGATCGATCTCAATGTGTTTTGTACGATCATGCTGGACGGGATCATGAGCAATGCTGATAGCCGATTTGTTGTCACAGAACAGCTGAACAGGGGAAGAAACCGGACACCTTAGTTCACGAAGTAGTTGGGTAATCCAAAGTGCTTCACAAAGACCATGCGCAGAACGGAACTCCGCTTCAGCACTTGATCGAGAGACCACTTTCTGTTTCTTACTCCTCCAAGTAATAAGATTGCCTCCCAAGAAGGTGCAGTACCCAGAGGTCGACCGACGATCAACCACAGATCCTACATAATCGGCATCAGTGTAGACTTCTAGACGCAGACCACTGTGACGCATTTAAACATTAATCCACGGCCAATGGTGCCCTTCAAGAAAGCGGAGGGGGCGATGGGCCGCATGAAGATGACTCATACGAGGATTCTGCATAAACTGACTTAGAACACCCACTGTATTTGCAATGTCGGGACGGGTGTGGGTGAGATAGAGCAGTTTGCCCACAAGTCTTCGATATTGTCCGGGCTCAGCCGGATCTTCATTCTCATCCGCATCAAGTCGATGACTCACATCAATCGGTGTCGAAATAGGCTTGGAGTCTTCCTTTCCCAGCTCGCAAAGAAGATCCACTGTATATTTCCGCTGACAGATGAAAATCCCACTCGAAGAATAAGCCACCTCAATACCAAGAAAATATCATAATGGGCCAAGATGACGTATGGCAAAGTCCGACGACAGATACATAGCCAGTTGAGGAATGGACTCCAGATCATCACCCGTGATGATAATGTCATCCACGCACGAGAAGAATAGCCACTCCCGGACGTGGAATGACGGTAGAAAAGCGTGTGATCTCCATTACACTGACGGTATCCCGGTTCTTCATGGCCATGGTGAAACGGCCAAACCAAGCACGAGAGATTGCTTCAAACCGTACAGCGCTTTCTTCAGGCGACAAACAACTGAACTCGGAGTAGACGGCACTAAGGAGGCATATCCAGGAGGTAAGGCCATATAGATCTCCTCAGTCAAATCACCATGAAGAAAAGCATTCTTGACATCATATTGCTGCAATATCCAGCCCTGATCGACGGCAAGAGCCAAGAGAATCCGGACAGTGTTCATCTTGGCCACAGGGGCAAACGTTTCCTGATAATCAATGCCATACTGTTGGGTGAACCCTTGCGCCACAACACGTGCCTTGTGCCTTTCAATAGAGCCGTCGGAATTGTGCTTTACAACATAAACCCAACGACTGCCAACCAAGTGCTTGCCCGGCGGTAGTGGAACCAGATCCCATGTGTCATTTAGGGCAAGTGCTTGTAGCTCCTCCTCCATTGCCCGACGCCAATGAGGAAGAGAGAGGGCTACGTCCACCGTCTTTGGAAGGGAGATAGTGTCAAGGGAGGTGAGAAGAGCGTGGTAGGATGGGGAAAGACGATGAGATGAGATGGATGCGGCTAATGGATACAATGGAGAAGGATGAGGGCAAGACACAAGTGCTAATGAAGGATTTTCAAGAGGAGTGGATGAGGAGGATGAGGGAACTTCAGGGGTAGGAGGAACACGAGGCTTGCGACGAGCAAGAGTGATACCATAGCGTTTTTCTGGCGGGCAACGGCGTATAGGTAAAGGGGCACAACATAGTGGGATAGAGGATCCGATGGGGACTCTGCAGGAGGGTTCGATGAAGCAGAGGATGGATCTTTAGTAAGGACAGGTGGATTTGGGATTGGTGCAGGCAGAGGATCAGAGGACAAGGTGTTCATGGGAATATCAGATGGAGGCTCTTCGAGAGGAACAGGCAAGGAAGGACTTGGGACTGGTGACGAGGAGATGAGTTAGGAAGAATAAGAAATTCAAGGATCTGATTGAGGTGGTAAAGAAGGAGAAGGTGGAGAAGAAGAGGGTAATACGGAGTGAATTCGTCAAAGGTAGCATCCTTGGTGACAATAAATCGGCGAGAGGGTGGATGATAACATCGATAACCCTTTTGAGTAGAAGAATAGCCGAAGACACATTGGATGGCCCGAGGCCCAAGCTTGTCACAACCAAGATGGTGGTTAGGAGCAAAGCAAACGCACCCAAAGACACGAGGGGTAAGATTGGTTCGGAGAGAAATGTTGGGGAAGGAATGCTGGAGACAATCAATGGGAGTAGAGTAGTTAAGTACGCGAGACGGAAGACGGTTGAGAAGATGAATGGCAGTTAGGACAGCTTCAGCCCAAAAATACTTTGGCACATGCATGTGAAATAAGAGGCTCCGAGCCATTTCAAAAACGTGACGAAATTTTCGTTCTGCAACTCAATTTTGCTGGGGGGTGTAAGGACATGTGGTTTCATGGATGATGCCTTTTTCTTGGAAGAAAGTACTTAACGTGGAATTGACATAGTCTCGGGCATTGTCGGAGCGGAAGCGACGAATAGAGGTGCAGAATTGAGTTTGAATGAGAGAGTAGAACTGAGGAATAACAAGGGAGATCTCTGATTTAATTTTCAAGAGATAGGCCCACGTGAAACGAGTAGCGTCATCAATGAATATACATAACCACCAAGCACCGGACGTGCTATGAACAGGGGAGGGTCCCCACACGTCGGTGTGAACGAGAGCAAAAGGAGTCGTCAAATGGGAAGAAGAAATAGGATACGTAGTACGATGATGTTTAGCAATTCGACAAGCATCGCAAACAAAGCGGTCCACAGAGTGGCCTTGGAAAAGTTTTGGAAATAAACGATAAAGAGTAGCAAAGGATGGATGGCCGAGGCGTCGATGGAGAAGCCACAAACGCTCATGAGACGCCGAAAGGGGAACTGCAGCGGCAGCAACAGCGAGGAGACAAGGAGATCGAACAAGATAGAGACCCTCATGCTCCTCAGCAATGGAAATCGTCCTCCCGACACCTTATCACGATAAAAACAGGTATTAGGAGTGAATGTAAGATCTTGGTTCAGATCACGAACAAGGCGGGATAAAGAAAGAAGATGATGAGCAAGCCGTGGAACATGAAGGACTTTAGTGAGGTTCATCGAAGGAGAGAGAGACACACGACCAATCCCAGCCACAGTGAGAAGATCACCGGAAGCTGTTTTAACTTTGGAGGAGCCGGAAACGGGTTCATAGGTCACAAAAGCTCTAGGATTGCGTGTCATGTGGGCAGTGGCACCAGAGTCAAGAAGCCAAGTGGATGATGATGACGACGGAGATGGTGAAGGAGGAGGAGAAGGAATGGTGGACATACCCGCGTTAGCTAGAGAGCCCGCGTTAGCTAGAGAGCACGAGCCCACGACTGGAGGGTCAAGCAATCGCCGAAGACGTTCCACTTCTTCAGGTGTAAAGCCGGGAAGAGAAGCACTCGCCGAAGACGCTCCACTTGGAAGAAGACCATAGGACAGAGGCACTTGACCAGGCATCGGTACTTGGTTGACAGAAGGTGCAACCGTAGCGAGATTGCTCTGTTGTGTTTGCTTCCGTTGAAGCTTAAAGCACGTCTCCTTGGAGTGACCCCGCTTTTTGCAGTAATTGCAGAAAAGGGAAGGATCACCTTTGGAGGATTCCTCAGTCCGAGTAGATGGACCACGAGACGAAGCTCCTGCTCCAGTCGATGTGGTCGTCACCGAGGAGCGCGTGGAGGAAGACGAATGTGCTACAAGTGCAGAAACCGGGGTCTGGGACTGCTGAAAGCGAGATTCTTCAATTCTCGCTTGCGAAGCGCATCCTTGAAGGAAAGCTCTTTCTCCCGGTGTATAAGCTGAGCCCGTACCGCTTCATATTCCGGGTTAAGTCCTATAAGGAACTGAAAAACCCAAAGTTGAAGAGTGTACTTGCGATCCACCGAGTGAGGGTCCGGAGGTATGTAGTGATCAATCTCATTCCACAGAGAAATGAGTTCTGTGCTGTACTCCATGATCGTCCTGTCTCCTTGATGCAGATTGGCGGCCCAATGCACTATCTCATACAGTGTGGCAATATTATTTTTCTTGGAGTGGCTGTCAAGGGCCGCTTCCCACACGGCCCGGGCAGACTCAAGAGACAGAAATTCACCCTTGATACTCGGTGAAATACTATCCAAAAGCCATCGATGGACCACCCCTTCAACGTCTAGCCAGTCATAGTACTTGGAGTCTGTCTTGGAAGGCCCTTCTTCAAGTAAATGACGCATCAGTCGTCCCTTGAGAGTAATCTGGACATATTGCTGCCACTGAAGAAGGTTAAAGCCGGTGAACATCCCATCTGGAGGCATCCGAGGCAGAGAAAACGGTCCAGGTGAAGCCGACCAATTCCCCGACTCAAGAGGTGCCTCCGAAGCATTTGACGTTTGACCCACACTGGGTGGCGTCGATGCTGGCGTCGATGCTGGCGTCGATGCTGGCGTCGATGCTGGCGTCGATGCTGGCGTCACACCGGAAACCGATACAGGCTCCGTCATCTTGATCGCAGAATGAAGTGTCGCACGAGGAGCACACGGCTGCAGGAACGCCCGCGGCTATTGGCTGCGTGTGCGGCTGAAGAGTCGAGGAGGGAGCGCGGCCGCGACCGAGAGGAGAGCGCGCGGTCGAGAGGGAAGCGTACGCTGCCGAGAGAGAAGCACAGCCGAGGAGGGAGCGCGGTGCGGGAAGCCGGAAATGTGGCCGGAAAGAAGCTGCGCCGCCAGGAGCAGGTAGCCAACCGGAAGGAGAAGGAGCTCAAGATCGTGGCGAATGTAGAAATGCCAGAGATCGGAGCTACGGTCGAGCCCAGGAACCCGGATTAGGGTTAGAGTTAGGGCTCTGATACCATGAAGACAAGAAGAAAGAACAATTCTTGATTATCAAACAAAGAGATTACAAGGGGTTTTATAGGGAGCCCTAATGGGCTAATAATAGAAAGGAGCTAATAATAGAAAGAAGAAAAGAAAATGGAAAGGAGACAATAATGTCAACACATTCGACCTTTCTTATGCAATTCTTTTGGTAGATTGGCGTGTCCTTTGAATAGTTTTCCATCACACACCTTTCTTTTTCACAGAGTGCAATATCGTATTGTATTATCTTCATTAAAAAATTCATATCTTCATTAAAAAAGGGCTTTATGTTTTGTCATCCATAGATTCAAGCTCAGAAGGTTTTGGTGATCTTCTTGGTTGCATCAGGAACACCAAAATTCCTCTAAATAATATTCATTTTGTGGTAATCCTCAACTTTCCTTTAATAATTTTTTTTGTTTACGCTTCTGTTGCCTTTTATCTTACGTTTGATATTTTTATTTTTCAGACTTTCAGGAATAATCTTAATAAGGTGATCGGCTACTTTGAAATACTTCTTTTTTTTATTATTTAGGCACCTGTTTAGACTTGATTTGAAAGTCGCCCATTGTTGCATACTGTCATCTTATTCTGTTCATTTCCCAGATACTGGCGACAGCTTACATAAGACACGAGCCATGGAAAATGGGGGTGCACAAGCGCAAGGGGGTTGTCTATCTTGATGTCCACAAGATCCCCGAGAGACCAAAGAGCGAGCTGGATCGTCAAAGGTGATTATTTCTGGATGTATTTATCACAGAAAATTTTTTCCTTCAAATCTTCGTATTTCTTGAGATAGAACTTCTTCATGATATTTTGAAGTAAAAAAGTTGACGGTCCATAAAATTGGAAGATATATGCATTTTAAAATGAAGTGCTGAGGTATGTTTGAAGATACAGAGAGTAGAGGTTTTATCCTCGTGAATTGGTTAAAATGTCTCCTGATCTATAAGGTTAATGTGAAAAATCACTCTTAATATCCTCGATGGCTTTCTTATTAGAAATATGGTCGAGTCCCATTAAGGGTATATCAAGGAAAGCCCATAAAGATATCTGAGAGTCCCATTTAGTTCTCAGAGTGGGAAACAGTTATTTTCCTTTCTTGATTTCATATGGATATTAATACCCATAGATTTACCTTGACTATGTTTCAGCTCCCCTCTATGCCTAGGGAAATGCATCATCACCTCTTGTTGATGTTAATGATGACAATGACGTTTTCCATGTTTTATGTTGCCAGTTGCTGCCGGGCTCCTCCAGTTCCAACCTAAGAGCACAATTAGGGCAAGAATACACTTTTGCACTCATCAATACGAGGGAAATCCCCACTTATGCAAGAGATAGTTGGGCCTTGGGATAGTGGGCTCGTCTAGGTAAGATAGAATGGTACTTTCCTGTAAGGTCCTTTACACGGCCTTATAGATTACATGTGTGAGCTTTAACTGAGGGTTCAGGCTGACAACGTTAATAGTTTTCTAGGTGTTTGACAATGACGATGACATTGGCTGAGTACACTGAACTGCTCATGGTTGACGACATTGTCAACTTCATGTCAATTTCAATTGGATGACTCAAATAGATAATAACCACCATCGTCATGTTGATGTGACATGGACGAGTTTCTAAATGGCTGATGATGACAAGGACCCCCTGGATAGTTTACGGCAACATTGATGTTGACAAGTCTTTGGGGATCTGTCAACAAGTTGTAAACGGCTGATGATGACACGTCAATGTCATTGGAATGTGCTGAACCCTTGCCTCAATTGACCATTCATGAAAATACAAAGTTATTATTGGATCCATGAGCCATAATCTGGCTTGATAGGAAGGTCAGACTTCCATCATTCAGCAAGCCTTTATCGTCCTCGTCCTCATTTTCCGCTTTTTCCTCTCTGTCCTAGACCATTCTGGATCTTACATCTCCTTTGATGATCCTATCAAGATCCGGGAAGAGAAAATTATTCTAGTTTTTCTAAAGGACTTTATAAGGGTGACTAGGAGGGGTGAGTGGGGAATCTATACTTGGGAACCTAAAAGTAAATGTATGAAAGGAAGGGTAAACTGTGCTTTATGTCAGTCAGCAGTATTTCCCGTTCTTTTTTCTCCTTATTTCCTGTCCTTGTAATTTTGTCTTTCATTTTTTGCCCTCTCTATTTCGTTGTAATCTAATTGGCCCAATAATATTCGGGCCTTTGTGAACCCAGAATTATGGGAAGAACTAAGAAGAAACTAAGTTTTTCATTCTTCTTTGAAACTCTCTCTGGCCCAAAACCCTTCTGCTGCGCTCACTGCCAGCTGGAGAAGAGGCAGATCTATTGCCCCTTTATAATGAAATTTTGCCAAATTTTATGCTTATACGGTTAATTTATCCGTAACATAATTAATTTTTGCAGATGTTATTGGGGATACTCCTTTGAAAATCTTGCCACCGAGGATTCCAGAGACGTCAGTGTAAGTGGACATGGTATTGATGCAAATGTCGAGTTTTGTTCAGTTCTAAAGACCAAGCTTGGGGCACATCGCATTATTATGGGCGCTGAGATGGACTGCTGTGATTCAACTGATGATGGAAGGAGATTCTACGTGGAGCTGAAGACATCCCGCGAGGCAAGTGCTCATCTAATCTCCTATGAAGTTCTTTTTTATAGTTCCACTGTCGGGGAAATTAAGGTAGCAGGTCTTCTGTTTCAGCTGGATTATCATACAGAAGAGAGATTCGAGAGGGAGAAGCTGCTGAAGTTTTGGGTTAGTATTTTTCATTAAAAAAATATGCTCTAGACAGCCATCTAAGAGAAGAATGAAAGTTGGCAGAAAATCTGGACCCTACGATAGTTCAAGTGCAGATAAACGTAGGAATCCTCAAGACTAGCAGTTCCATGTATCCCGTTTTCTTTTTTCTGCGAGTAAATTTGTTGATAAATAGTTGAATAGAGGCGGTGTACAAAATTTGTGTTCTTTTTGAATGAAATCATCGTTTTTATTCTATCCATTCATTCCAAAAGTGCACATTCAACTGTTTCTCTGTTTAATGTATTTCCAAAAATTGCAGATTCAATCATTTCTGGCTGGTGTGCCTTATATTGTCATCGGCTTCAGGTGAGTGCCTCAAAAAACTGTCAGGAAGTAAAATTATTCTCATTTTTATCCTTAATCGTTGCTCAAATAGAGAAACAAATATTGTGATCCCCATTTGTATTTGCACTGTGGAATGTGTAAATTTCTGTTATTTATTCCCTCTTATTGTTGTTATGTGAAGGGATGATTCTGGTCGACTCGTTCGCACAGAGAGATTAACTACCAGAGATATTACTCACAGGGTAAAGTTGAAGAATTATTGGCAGGTGAGACTTTTTCTTCCTGAAATCGATTCAATCATATTTGAAACGATTGGAATAACCATCCTGGAGGAATCTAATATTTCTTTGACAGGGTGGTGTGTGCCTCGCCTTTGCGGACGAGGTCCTATGCTGGCTCTATGGCACTGTGAAAGAGAGTTGAGTTTTGTTACATCTCTCTCTATGCATCCATCTATCTAGCTATATATTCATATATTTATCAGTATGTCTCTTTCAAGGGACAGATGCTAATTGTTATAATCATGTCGATCAACTTAAGAATAAAGAACACTGAAGTCCTCAGCTTTCTGTTGCAGATGAAGACTACATTCTGCAGTTTATTCCTCCATCCCAGAGATTGGAGCTTCTGCAAGCCGAGACGTGCCCTGATCCCATTACCAATCACGTGGAAAAGTTGTAAGCAGGTAGTGCTCACCCCAAGCAAGCAAAACAAATGGCTTCAAATCAATTTTTTTCACTTTTCCCATGAAGGGTTATCTATTTTTGAAAAAAAGGTTAAAAAGGGTTATTTATTTTTTAGAACAGTTGTTAGCCTTCAGATGTCAGTGTTATGATATGATCTTCATATGTATGTGAGATTCAGCTTATAGACCCTTTGAAGTATACACTTTAGAGTTCCCACTTGAATTACTGATTTACAAGTGTCTAAAAAGGGGTGTAAGTTGACACCAAAAGCTCTCTCTCCATAGATATTATGTCAGCATAAGACCTAAGTTTATTTGCTAACAGGCTGTAGCCATTTAAAACAGAATTTGAATAAAAACTAGGTTAATTATCACCCAGAAGGGAATGTCTAAGTTGATACTGAAATGAGATGTTTCAAATAAATATCATACTTACACCCAAATGTATATCTGAAGTTGAATTATTCCATGTGTAGCACCTGACTTAATGCAATAATCGATAATGACAGAAAATCCATTTTATGAATTCTAGAGAAAATCCAGTATGATCTCAGTAGAAATATGCAGGGATAAAGTAAAAAGAGATACACCATCTATACATTTCATTATGATCTCAGAGCTTATTTATTCATTTCATCTAGATGTGTCATTGTTTATTTTGTAAATCATCAACTACTTTCTATGTTTCTCTTGAATACCCTGAAAGTGAATATTAAACAGAAAAGCACAATAACATGTTTTCTTAAACATCCTCTGTTGCTGGGTATTTGACAAACTATAGGCCCTGAAATATTTTTGAGCAGGTATGTATGTATATTAATTTAGGTAAGGAGAATACTGGGATTGGCATGTGATACTTACATAATGGGTCAAGATTATCTATATGTCAAGTGTTAAAAGAGGTTTGTGTCCTCTACCACTTATTCACCTTGATATTACTCATATTTCAAATATACAGAAATATTTCATCCCATGGGGTCTTCGATAATGACTAGATTGCACGAGGAGAATAACAAATCTTCCATTGTTGCCTAAGTTTCTTATGTCATGCAAGCAGAAATTTACAAAACGTCTGCACTTTGTACTTCGCTGATGACAACTATATATTCATGCCATTACCTTCAGTTCCTAGGAAACATTTAATACATATTCAATACCAAGCTAGTAATTAAATCTCCATTATTTTCACCTTCAAACAAAAGTTTTTGGCATATTAAATAAAGAGCATTTTTAAGTCTAGAATCCACTTTTATGTGGAGAAGCTGAAAAATAAAAAATCTCTTTCCTAAAGACGTGATGAATGGATGGTCCAAAACATGCCCTCATACCAGTTATGACATTGAAAATTTACTCAAGACAATTAACTATAACTGTCTTCTTTAATATAACAAGGCTTTATTATTTATTAGTAAATATTTACAGGCAAATATTCAGATTCTTTTAACTTTACGTCTTTGTAATCATTTTTTGTCGTGTTTTTCAGTGGTTTAACATAGAAAGTCCGGTGAGCACACTGACCTAATTCTAGATCCCTTCTAACGTTGTTTACTCCATAACAAAAGCGAATTATCAGATATGTTTTTTTCTTTCTGAACTCCATTTAAAAATGAAATTAAACACAAGTCCATTCCACTCTTTATCTCTATCAACATGGTTGAAGTCTTGGGGGGGGGGGGAGATAATCATTATTTGATTGAAATTTTGTTTGTATATATCTTTATTTGGGTAATATTTTGAATAACTAATACTTCTAGGGAAGAAATTTTATATTTGACTATTTCATGTCTATATAACATGGTTGAGGACCGGGGAAAAAATCATTGTTTGGCTGTCTTTTGGATTATATTAATTTTTTTTGGGTTTTGTATAGAATTACGTATAATTCCTAACAAAAAATATTACATTTTATTATTTCAATGCGTCTAATTTAGGCACATTGATGAAATATTAGGATTAATTCCGAACCGAATTGCACTCTTAAGTAGCACTTCAAATGCCTTTGAATTATTGATGTGTCATTCGTTGTAGAGTAAAGAACATTCGAAATGATGATATTTTGGGAGTATATTTGACGATGCCTTAAAATATTTCAGAGAATTTTCAAATATGTTTTAGACACCTGAATATATAACAGATGTTAATATTTGGTTTTATAGAGAAATAAAAATAAGAAACCTTGGTTCTTCTAGGTAAATGTGTAAATCATTTTAAAAAATAGGAATGAAGTAAAATTTTTATCTAATACATATTCAATGCTACATTTGATCACACCGGAAAATATTTTCATGATGCGAGGAATATTCTGAAGGAATATTACATCTTTTTCTAGATTCATATATTGCGGTTAGCCTGAATTTTCCTTCATGTATTTTGACCTTGTTATGTGAGTAATTTTTTGAATTTCTCTTCTATGTTAAGACGTTCCATCTGATTTTTATTTTCCAATTATAATATAAATTTTGATTATGTATTAATGAGGTTCATTTAATCTTTGCATCACTTTTATTTTTTGCATCTCGTCTGCTCTTTAATTTTTCTTTAGTTTTTTTACATTCTTTCAAGAAAATTTAACTTGTATTTATGTTCTTCATTTAATATTCCAAATGATTTTTTTCCATTTATACATATAAAAACATTCCACCATTATGCACACAGATGTGTCAATCAACATTTGATTACACATACTTCTTAAGAGATACTATGTTATCATACGAGAATTTCTGTTCTTTGTCGTTCTAATAACATGCTTGTTAACACTTTTAATGGGTCATATATGAAGAGATACTATGTTATCATGCCCCAAAACATGTCATCATTGCTTGTTCAAACAGAATCCATAACACTTTGGGCTTCTTGTTTGCCAATGGGTTGACAAGATCAATAGTAAACCTGCAGATACCACAAGATGTGCGGCTTACTATTGATAGCTGAACATCTGAAAATTAAGTTTCCCTTTTGGGCCATGTAAACAATGTTTAAAATTACTACGTGATTCAGAGGAAAAATCTAAATTTTTTTGTAGAGCACACTATTTTGAATGCATTGCATACATATTGACTTTGTTTGGAGAACTTGGCCTTCTAATTTTATGTTTTACCTTTAACCTAATTATGTTATCTTATACCTATCTAGTGTATTAGGTTTGAAGGAGATTGGCACATAGATTTTCTTCCCAGGGATATCTGGTAAGAGTTATTAACATCCTAACGCAAGTTTAATGCATACCAAACAAGAAACACTTGGTAAAAAGGATATCAAATAAAGGAAAAGGTTGGTGAAGAAAAAGCCAAGTCTTGGGTTCCCTTAGCCTGGTTGGATATGGATGCATTGCTTTTCTGCCTCATCTTCATTTGACCTTACAGGTTGTTTTACCTTGGCTCACTTAGCGTAGTCAAGAAAGCCTGCTCTACTTTCTAAACTATCTCAATAATTAAAATGAATGATCTAAAGAAATATGGATAGGAAAATAAAAAAAAACTTATGTTGTATTTCAACAAAATCATAACTCTTTCTCATCTTAAAGTCAACTCTATGGCATTACTTGATTGTCAAATGTTTTAGTGGCTCAACCCACTTTTAACCTCACTTAAACTAAAATCCACTGACCATTACTTTTCAATTTGTTTAATGAGGATAACTTAATAAGATTCTTACTTGGGTCTGGATCTAAACCGAATAAGATAGAAATGCGAGCCCTCTAAACTACATCTCATGTAAGCCCAATAGAATCTAAATGAAAGACGACTAAAGTGTATCTTGAATTAAGCCCAACATAGCTTCTCAAATCAGCCCAACAGATGTATTAAAATTGCCAGGTAAGATCTCTTTAGGTGGATAGAATAGACTACTAAGATATAATAGTAGACCTTAATCAGCCCCAATAATTTTCTAAGATCAGCCCAAAAAGTTATCCACTAACATGTGTCGACTAATCACTCTAAGAATCAAATCCTCTTGAATATCTCTGTCTTTATCCTTTTAATTGATCATTTTCTCTTTCCTTCAATCTTTTTTAATTTCTTGTTAAGCTTTGTTTTTACTTAAACTCATTACTTTTTCCACACATCTCGAGTCGAACACCTCACTCCATCCTATATAATTTCCTATTTCCTCCCTCCTCTTACTTCAGTCCACATAGCTTCGAATATCAGTATCTTCTTCCTCTTCCTTTACTTTGATCCTATGAAATTTAAAAGAAAATATACAGGGACAATGATATGTGCACATTTTGATAGATGATGATTTAGTGAATGGCTCTCCACCTTTCTCTCCTTGCTCGTCTCTCTCTCCTTCCTCGCCAAGTTCCTCTCCAAGAGTTGACCTATACTTAAAATGGAAACAACACACCAAAGAACAACATGTTTGTTTACCGCAGCAAGTAGTCTATAAGAGATCTGATAGAGGTTTTCAAGACTTCCAAATTCTCTTCATAAAAATCCTCTTGAACGCACACTTAAATTCCATTTGAATACTGTTGGAAGATGATAATTGTTGGCCTTTCTTCTCTTCTTAGTTTCTCAAGTCTTGCACAAAGAGAGTTGCCCTAGGACGTCCACCAAAGGTTCCTTAAATATAGTATTTAAGATAGACTTATTATGATACTCAAAATCACATCATTAAGGGATCGTTTCATTATGTTAAAACCTTATTTAAAGATATGTTTCCTCATTCTTTCCTTCATCAGAATTTCACAATTATCATTATTAAATCATCTAAAATTCTTGACATACTTTTCAGAAAAAAAGGCGGATGGATTTTTTTGAGAGATGGGGCAGCAGCTATAAACTGCAAGTGTTTTTTGTATTAAAATTTCTTCCGTGCCTTAAGTGCATTCTCTTTCTTTCTTTCTCTCTCTCTCTCTCTTACCAGGTCATGAATTCAAGGGGGATTTAAAAAAACATAGTAAGAATTTCTGATGTGTGTCAGGTGATATCATGGACCCCATTCCACCATTTCTACACCTCAAAATACATGTAACATTATGAAAGAAACTTTTTCTGAAAATTTAAATTAAAATAAAACTTTTATTTGAAGAGATTACATATTTCATGTATATTGCTCTAAAAATATTTAAATTACCCAGACTTGACCCAAAGAATGGGACTAAATTTTAGTCAACGCACTTGACGGGTAAAACAGGTTGAACAGGAACACGATCAATGGGATTTGATCAAACACTTGGTCTAGTGTTGACCATCCAATTTTGGAGTCAAATACAAAGGTTTGGCCTCTTGACAGTACCGTTAAAGTAAGATGGGTCAAATATATGTATTAACTCAAAAGACAAATGATAATTCAATGTATTTAAAATTATATGCATTCTAATCTATGTGAATACATGTAAGTGGCATGTAAATATCTTAGACTCATGTCGACCATGGAGTTGACGATGCGTTTACCAAAATTTGACTTCACATCAAACTTTGGTATTTCCCCTATAAAGGTCATAAAAGGACTTCCACTTGGAAATTCATCAAAATTGCATATCAACTTCACAGGCAATTGTCCTCAATCTTCAGACTATAGCTATCTATTACAGATTAAAGTTCCTTGGTATTACAACATCAATGATTAGTGAGGATCGCTTTGAAAAATTAAATGGATTTAGGTTAAAACCAAGGGCGAACAATTACGTGCCAACAACTAGACTCAATAAAGCCTGCATTGGTTGGAATGATCACAAAGCTCACTAAATATGAGGGCTTGTTGAAGTCAAGTTTTTGTTTATGTGATGGTCACAGCATTTTATCAAAACATGAGGTTCAATAAAAATTTCTAGCATCTGCATGAAGCCATCCATCAAGAGCTACTCAAGTACATTACCGATAATAAGGAATATAGGTCGATAATAAGGAATATTGGCGGCGATGAATGAAACAGCAAATACTAATGGCATCTTGGGAAAAAAATGACACTGTGCTCTAGAAAGTTATTCTAAATTGACTAACCACCTCTCTACGTACCACCGTTCCAGGATGCATGAGCAATGAGGAAAGCAACCTAAGAAAACAAATGAAGATGAAAATATGACTGCCTCAGTGAGGAATGCACCAAAGCTGATTAACAGAACTGATGGAAACATATCAAACCTTATGTTTTCTAAATTTCGCAGGAGTCGCAACGTATTACATCTGAAGTTGAGCTACCAACTCTTCATTAGAGTGCGTCTTTATTGTGGGAAGGCTGATCATTGCGTCCAAGAGATCTCCACGAAGGTCGATTGTTATAATTTGTTGATTATTGGCCGAAACGGAACATAACTGATATCAAGAGGAAGACACCAATACAAGTGAAGATAAAAATGAGGAACTTATTGAAGAGTTGAAAACTCTTGACTTACCTTTCCATGCTTTGGTGACGTTGTGTCTCCTATATGGTCAAGGATTAGTCTTAAGTTTTTTATTTAACTACCGATAGGAGATTATTCTCGTTTATATTGTAGTATGGTTGGATACTTACTAAAACTTGTCTTCAATGTGTCTATTGCTTCATTGGAGACCAAGCATGAATAAATTTTTAATCTGAAATAGCAAAAAAATCGTCTTTTTCGCATTTGCCCTCTTCAAAAAGCCAAGATGTGATCTATCCGGATTGAGACCGGACCAAACAAACTTTATATAAGGTTTATGTCTTTGCTGAAAACAAGGATCAGACCGAGACTGTCCAACCCTATGTACAATCCTAGAAGAAATATTGTACATACGATGTAATACATTTAAAGAATTAATTAAAAGCTTATGTAAAATGTAAATCACCTACTGGGTCAAAGTTGCTGATGCCACACTTTCCCAGAAAAAAATGAAATTCAAATACATTAATGATTCATCGATCATGAGCCCCTCGTTGGCAGTCCTGATTTCCAATTGGATAAACAACATATCAGAGTAAGACTCCAATCTCTTGAGCCTTAGTGGTGATACTGAAATAGGATATTCTGAAATAACATATTTATTTCTCGGGTTGAATAAAGATGCGAACGCATAGATCATACCACTAGATGAAAAAAGTTAATGATACGTTATTTTCCTCAGATTATACAAAAGTGACAGGCCAACGAGCATCATATTCTGGAAGCCAATGAGCATCATATTCTGGAATCCAACTGATCAAATGAGTGCTCTATTTTCTAGATTAAATAAAATTACATTTCTGGCGGAGAAACTGTCATGTTATGAACACCCGGGCCAATCCATCTGAGTCTCTTGACCATGAATACGGCCATGTAAGTAGACTGTTGGTTTCATGTGCTGCAAAACAAAAATAGAGTAGAGAAATTATCTCGTTGATCTATGCATTTTTAATACAGAAATCAGTCTTATTTCTGAGTCAGATGATAATTGCAACCGGTTTATTGCCAAAGTGAAAATTCAAGAACAGGAGGAATGTTTCAATGTGTTTTTAATGGCACTTTAATTTTTTCCACTTGATTTTAGCAATCAAAGATATTGATCGAGATAAAATTTCAATACACAAGTTGACATAAGAACCAATCTATATTGCTTTCGAAAGAAAATACAACTAGCTTTAGAGAGTGCTTTGGATTTTTTTATTCTGAAGAAAAACGAGTGCTAAGGAATAAATTCCGCTGGATAAGATTCAATAATCCCATATTCAGAAAAAAGGCGTAATTAGACGATGAAATCCAATTCAGCTTCATAGTTTGTAAGGAAGTATTTAAATGTTGAAAGCATACCAACTGAATCGGGGGGAAGCCAACCCTATAATTCACCCCTGCAAATCCACGTTCTACAAACAAGCATGCATATCCTTCTACTGTAGGGTGTTCGCTGTACAAAAATCAATTGAATAAAAGTTAAACACACTTAAAGGGAAAAAATTCAGAAAAATAATTTTCTTATTCGTTTTGTTTAATTATCCATTATGCATTATGAAGAAAACATAATGAATTACTCATCAATCTCTAATCCCACTCGTCCAGCCTACATAATTTTAATGTTTTAGGCTTTTCCCAAAAATTCTAACCGCTAGGAACTGATGGAACCAGGACAGATCTGTAGAACACATCATCCCCGTAGTATCAGTTGATGAACTGATAATAGTTAGATAACAGTTGGCATTTATCTTTTATTTCCCAAATCATATAGGATACTGACGAACTAAAATAATTTTAACTATAAGATTCAACGACCAAAAGATACAGAATACTATTCCAATCCCGTTAAGCTTATGAAGTGTTTCTTCTCGACTTTAACTCCCAAGATATACACATGGACACAGAAAAATTGCTGAAGTCAAAAAGTATAACAGATATGCACACAGAAAAGCTAACAATTTGTTTTGATGTAGCACGCATCACTCAAACGTGTTATCACCCATTATACCTGGCCTCTCTCTCTTCAATAGGTCTTGTGTGTCCATCCCCAAAGGGATAATCAAATTTGTATTTTGTGAAACTTTCTTGTTTGGAATACAAGTTTCTTCAGTTACTTTCGTCCCAAACTAGCCATTGCAACAGCTGTTGTATCTCCTGTGTCTACATAGGTTCAACATGAAAGGAAATACAACTTCTTGATCTGTGTATCAGCTCCCATCTTCTGCCTGTGGCCTAAGAGCGGTGTGTCTCTGATATGTTCTACTCAAAGAAATACAGAAGAAGGAATAGACCAAGAGCCGGTCAACTTCCCGTTGACCGCACACGCTGACCAATCGGGGGGGATAAACCCCTATAAATAAGGGAAGAAGAGATTGGGAAAGCATCGGGTCTTTTCCTGAAAACAGAGGAACGACGGTTATGCCAGTCAGAAAGGCTAGCGCAGCAGGAATTGGCCTCCTGATCTGGAGGAGAGAGCTTCACCAAGGAAGGGGGAGCCACCTCTACGTTTCATCGTTCTTACTTCCCATCTATTTCTTCCTAGCTATCGAATCCAGACTATATTTCGTCATTTCTGGTGTTTTATTGAATTCAAAGCTGCGAACTATTCATTGATACTACCAAGGTGTATCAGTCTCTTCCTCTCCTTCTGTGTGATATCATCTGCTTGGATCCTCAATATTGGCACAATAGATGGAGTAATTCAATGGAGGGAAGCCCAAAAAATTAAGAGGTACAGTCGTCATGTGATCAGATACCCATTTTCTTTCAAAAACTAGTGGGAAAAAGATAACGCCCTAAGTCCCATTGTTACCCAAATCTATTTACATCCATATAGGTGAGGTTTGAGCTTTAAGGTTTATTAATAAGGAAATAATTAGCTTCATATAGATAACAAGTCACACGTAATCAAACTTAGTTTCGATAACTGAAAGAAAAATAAATACTCACTTGAGAAGATACGTGAAATTTCTGTGCTGGTATTCGAACAAAGGAATTCCTTCTTCTTTTGAATACCTATCAAGATCGTCTTAATCATGAGAAATATCTTTATGTTTAAAAAATGAATTTTACTCAGAAAGATTATTATTATATAAGACGTGAAAGAAAACATACCTCCACGGCAAAGCATTTTCACAGAATCTAGAAATTCCATTGATTGCAGAGAAGGTGTCAATGTGAACCCAGTATTCTGCCTTAGCACTTGAATCTGGTCCTGATCAAAGAGAATCAATCAATGCCGTGGAAACTGTTCCTCAGAAACTTAGTTTCGCCATGCCACATTTTTAATAGAATCCAAGGATTGTTAGGTAGAGTTGCACAGAAACGATGTTATCCACATTATATTCCAAGGGTTTAGGCATCTAACTTTAATGAGCAGCCAGATGGGATGTCTTTCGGTCCCTGCCTGTTTCCGTCAATTTGGTGGCACTTCCTTTAAGAGGACAGCTAAAAATTAATCAAGTTTTAGCTACTTCTTTCCATACGTGAATTATATTCCACCTCTTATTCCATCTCTTCTCTCTCTCTAGATAAACTACAGGCCTGCTCTTCCCTTGATGCTACTCTCCAGTGCTGACTAAAGATCCCTTGGCGGATAGGGTCTTTTTTAACATACCAAAAGACATTATTACTTTCTGCCTGAGATAGTTAAAATATGATTCACAATTTGTGTTTCAAGCACGAAATGGAAATTCTGGAAGAATTCTTGAATTGCAATTCCCAAAAGTGGTGTAGTTCAACACTGGAATCCAGAAGGACAATGAACTATGCCAAGGTTCTCTTAAACAGAAGAAGAAAAGATAGATTGGGGAAGAGATCTCTCTACAGGTCAATACTCTCTCCCTCCGGCCTCATGCCTGCTGTTCCGGCTTCTGGTCTCTCAGACCATCCAGATCTAGAAAAACAGAAGTCTGTCCCATTTCCTATTCAGTTCCCCCTTTTGAGGCTTCCATGTGTGGACATGCCTCTTGCTGACCTTCGCTGTCTTTTGAGCCATCTCCGATACGTTCGTTTAGAGAACATATCAGAATACTACCCAATAAGTTACCACGTAGGAATAAGTCATTTAAAAACATGTCAGGTGGGTCAGTTATCACATGGCCCACTCACAAGATCTTAAAAATAAAATAAGCGTCAATGGGCCAGTAATGCGTGG
Source organism: Wolffia australiana (assembly GCF_029677425.1). Lineage (NCBI taxonomy): Eukaryota > Viridiplantae > Streptophyta > Magnoliopsida > Alismatales > Araceae > Wolffia > Wolffia australiana. Next base: position 12,740,588 of record NC_135844.1, read on the forward strand.
ACCATTTACAACACCTAACAGACATAAGGAAATGAACTTCTTCTGATCAACAGGATCCCAACCAATCCTATCAGATGTTCCACTAATACAAAACTCTGGGATCGATAAGTTAAATTTAACTTATCAACCCAACATTTTCTAAGCTGAAAATTCATCATTATGTATCATACCTACTTAGAGTCGCATTGGTGGAAGACAAAAACAAGGAACATAAAAATTAAGAAGTCAGACATACCCATACGATGCAAAGCTCGTAAAGCATTGGCACTGGGATAATTGTTGAACGATGCCATATATATTATGATGCTGAACCCTAGACTGCAGTGGAAAAAGGAAAGAACAACGTGAAGCCAATCAGCTCTCCAAAAGGGTTTATCCGCCAGTGGTCAAACCTGGCTAGAATAGACCCAAGCATTATGATGTAAAGCCATCTCCATCCATTCTTTTTTCGGTTATTGTATCTGCAAATCAGAAATGTGGTTTTAATATAACTCTCCAATGTAAACCGACAAATTCAGCTGAGAAAAGATTACTCTGCTCTTGGGATAAGTTGATCAGTTTCTTTCGCAACATCTTTTCATTGCTATCATGTTAAAAAAGTAAACATGTTGGTTTATTTCCCAAAGGTTATGGATCCATCATTAAAATCTCATTAATGCAATGAGACCTTTTCCTTTATTTTTTTCTAATTTATAATTTTTTTCTTTTCAAATTTTCTTTCTTTTGTTGCTATGAGATTATCCCTTCATCTATGAACGGGAACACCCAACATGCAGTGCGTTGATGCTATTTAGAAAAATAAAAGCTGAAGCTTTCTGGGACTAACAGTCTGCTAGCCGCAATTGCCGCGCACAAGTTAAAAACAGGAATAGCTCCAAAAATGAAACGAAGCTCCTGAAGAAGATAAGTCCCCCATTTATCTCAAACTATATTCTAGAAAATCAAAGAAAATAGAAACACTAAAGAAATCAAACCTTGTGAGCAAGTTTAGAATAGAGGACAACAAATGAGAATACTGGAAAGAAGAATTCCCAAATTCTTCTATCAAAGAGGATCCCAAGCTGTAAATCTCAGAAATAAAGTTATTTAGTGGATTAAACAAAGGCTTTGGAAGAAAATACAAATAAACCAAGTTTACTTCATACATCCTACAAGAAAATAGATTAAATTTTTCCATCAAGGGCAAGAAATGAAGAAAGGCGAATAACATGGAGCAAAATTTCTGACTGGCATGCATGAGGTAACTGTATAGACCTGATCAAAGTATAGGATACGTTACACAGGATAAGAGATCACATAATTAATAATCACTTGGTCAGAAAGGACTATAATTGAAGGAAACACAATAAAGAAAGGACTTGATTGATTTGTCAGACTACTGCAGTGCAGCAGGGCTCGGAAGTTCTGGGCCCGGGGAACTTATCAACTGAAAATAATCTCCCTTCGCTTCCATGAGGGAGATGATATTGATCAGCATTCAATTCATTTCTCTCTTTGTTTACATTGATATCAGCTCAATGAGTGAAGGAAGAAATTTTTTTTTTGAAGAAAATATGGAAGGCCACCCGGAACCGGGGGCCAACCCGCTATCATTAAATTGTAAATGTTTTGTACAAACCCGAAAAAAAAGGACTATCCTCCCCTTCCAACCCAAAAATACACGAGTGCCTCTACGGCATGAATAACGTCCACTACCGAAGCTGCCTTTCCTTTAAACACCACTTCATTCCGATGTAGCCGTATCGCCCAGAGCACTGCGAGTAGCCGCCCCCATTCCACTCTGCTTCTGTGTCTTCCTTCTATGACTGAAGTCCAAAAGGCCTCATCCGAGGAGACATTCACCTCCGGTACCTGTTGCGATGCCCAGACTCTCTGGCCGAAGTGACACGTGAAGAATAGGTGTGAGCAGTCCTCTCCCCTAGCACACATAGGACAGTCAACGGGATCCATGGGGGCCCATCTCCGCCGATAGACCCATGTGATCAGTCTCTGCCTCCGCAATAACCAGCTGAAAAGTCGCACTTTCAGTGGAACTTTGAGCTTCATCAACCTATGGCATGTCCTATTGATGGTCACGTCGTCCCTCGCTTCTCCTCTAATCTTCAAATATGCTTCTTTCACTGAGAAAGACGAACCCCGCCACGTCCAACCTTCTCCACTTTCAGTTGAGGGGCTGAGTGGTAGAAGTGGCTCTGATAAAGCTCTTGTCAATATAGGGACCCAAGCCTCGTCCCAACACTCACTGACTTTGGCCTTTGGGTGTCTCGCTAGTGCAAATAGTCTGGGGAACTTTAACTTCATGGTGCCTTGGTTAGACCAATTATCAGTCCAAAAATGGAACCTTGCCCCATCCCCCAATTTGGGCTCAAAGAACTCCCGCACGTGAGGTATCGCTTGGCGTAGACCGCTCCAAAAGGGGGATTCTCCCCTGACACGAGCCCAACGCCTCTCCCAACCTATCTCAGAGCCATATCTATCTCTCAGGACATTGAAAACTAGGCCCTCTGTTGACTTCATAATCCGTTCCACCCATTTGGCCAACAATGCCAGATTCATTGATTCCAAATGAAGGATCGCCAGCCCTCCCTGCTTCGTAGGTCTACACAATACCTCCCACGCCACAAGAGGCACTCCCCTGCCCCCTTCCTCTCTAGTGCCTCCCCAAAAGAACCCTCTCATAGGCCCCTCCAATCTGATTACCACTACTTCTGGCATTTTGAATATTGACAAGTAGAATAACGGGATTGCTGACAGGACCGACCATAGTAGCACCAAACGACCCCCTTTTGACAGTGTCTTGTTCTGCCAACCTTCGAGCCTCCTTTCCACTCTTTCGACTACCGGATGCCACTCTGCTGCTAGGATGCGTCTCCCTGTCAACGGAAGACCCAACTAGCCCATCGGGAGCGAGCCTTGAGGTGTGCCTAAAGCTCTTGCACACTGTGCCTTTTCCTCTGAAGAAAGTCCGAAACCCACAAAGGCCGGCTTGGCTCGATAAAGTTGTAGCCCCGAGAAGTCCGCAAATAGCTCAAGCAATGCGGATAAAATACAAGCTTCTCTCATCGAGCCCTCAATGAAGAAAGTGGTGTCATCCGCATATTGCAGGAGCGGGATTCCCTCTGAATAGCTCGCCGTCTGAAAACCCCGTAGTAGGCCCTGCTCGCAAGCTTTAAGTGTGCAGGTGGCCAAGGTGTCCACTGCAAGAACAAAAAGCAACGGTGCTAACGGACATCCCTGCCTGACTCCTCTTTGTGGGTGGAAGGAAGAAATGTTCCACCAAAACATCATAGAAATGAGGATGTGAGGAAGGTGATCCATATTGCATAAGTTGGCTTCAAAAAACTCCATAAACCTCCTTTCCTTCAGCCTCAAAAGACATCAGTATTCTCTCCAGAAGGCATTTCTCATGGGATCGTTAAGATGCCACATACTGATGCTCATTTGTCATAAGATGTAAACATTTGAGCGGAATGAAGCTCTCCAGACAGCTAACTCAACACCAGAGGTGTATTAGTTTTTCATGCGCACAGAAAATAAAAGGTCCGGCAAGAAATAATGAAGTCCCCCACATTTGACCATAGCTCTGAACGTCTTTGAGTTTAATACAGCTTAGTCATATGGTTTTTGCACAATTAGTGATGCTGAAATTTATATGAAAACATATATTTTTTTTAGACATTTTTGAAGGCAGACGTTTTTTATGACTTCTGAGGAAGGATTAGGACCATGTTCATATGTTGTCCTTACCAGGGAAAGAGGGTAAGCTACAAGCAGTGCACGTGGGAGAGCTGAAGTGAAGTACCAATGAAACGAATGTGTCTATAAGATGTCAAAGGAGCAAGCAAAAAATAAGAGAAAAAATCGGACCACACTGAGGACCATAAATTCATAATTAAAAACTCATTCCAATTAGAGTACATTAACGTTAATAAAAATTATGGTGAAATTCCAACCTCATGGTATACACCAAATGCAACTCTGAAATCCCAAGCTAAATTGAACTTAAAAATACCCTCAGAAAGATCAGGAAATCCTTGTAGTTCCTTTTGTCCAAAGAACAGAACAAGAAAAGAATGTAACTGAAACAGTTTTTTTGCTAAAAACTTCAACTAATTCCCAATTTCTAGTTGGATCCAATACTTTCAACTGATATGTTGTCAAATTCAAGATGAAAAGATGAAAGTGAGAAGAATTAAAGGAGATAGTAAATCAGGGCAATTGGACGGACGGAAGAGAGAAATGCCAAACTCAAATAAACTAGAGACGGTCGCTATCCCTATTAACTACAAACCCTACTAAAGGAAAAGTATAATAATCCCCCTTCTACCACGGACAGTAAGAAAATATTTCTTTTAAAGATACAGTAAGGAAATCATACAGGAATAGTTCTACCATTCTTGGTTTCAGAATAAGAAAATCATTCTTTTAAATAGATAATTACATAAGGATACACCCCATTCAGAACTTCGATTCAAAATGGTATTGAACCAGAAGACTTCCAACTCTGGCCACAGTATTCTCCGCCACATAATTGAGTCAACAATAAATGTTAAGCCTACAGCATACGGAAAAGGACAATCAGCATAAAGATTATAAGTAGATTTTATGGGAGTCAAAGAAGAACTAGCAAACCTATGCACAAGATGGCCGCACTGACGCAGCATTTCACTGATTCGGTAAATGAAATCGATCTCCTCTGACAACAATAGGCAGAAGAAAAAAATATTTCAAAAACTGTAAATTGGGAATTAATGAAAAGGAATGAGTTCCCAGAATATTCGTAGAACAATATAAATGAGCAAAAGCTAACTGTGGTGGGTCATTAGACATTCTTATGTCCAGCTCAAATGGAATTTTCTAAGGCTCTGGATTACTTAGTAACACGAGTGAGTGCATACGTGAGTTTCCATTGGACATATTAGACATACAGAATATATTCATTATATCCGCTCTATAACCTCAAAAATGTATTTTTTTCAACAAGTTCTGCTCTGTGACCATCGCCAGCTAAGAGAAATCATAATCATGTTGGCATAACTCAAATGATTTGGATATTCATTGCTTCAAATCCAGTCGCTTCACTTGACCATAAAGAAAAAAAAAGTATTCCACCTTGATGTGTACCAAAATGTCTAAGAACATAGGTTGTCCACAAAAGCATTTAGTATTATACAAACTAAATGAACATCTCGTTTATAAAAATATAAATAAGCATATAATATATTTGTCACTAGCACAGAAAAATCAATTGAAATGAAAAAATTGTACGAGCACTGTGATCAATTCATCATAGACCAAACCCATCACTCCTTTAATTTCACTCATACAATTTTTTCTGTGGTTATTCATTGACATGGCTTATCTGCGGTTATTAATTGGAAAATGTAGAACAGATGGAAATGAGTTTTGACGAACATAGATTTTATGTGCTGCTAAAAGAAGTGAATAAAGACCAAGATTGGTGTTCCATGACAGAACGATTCTTTGAATAATTCTTAGCTGTTCTTATGTTTAGAGGGAGTCACCAATTATATAACTCATAGGATACATTTTTTTGAAGAAAATAGGGCAGACCACCCGAAACCGGTGGCCCACCTTGTACTACTAAAATTCAGAATTTATGTACGCATCATATACAGATATGACCGGTCTACTTTTCATCCTTCTACAACCCAAAAAGATATGAGCGCCTCAACGTCGTGCCTGACGTTCTCTACTGAAGCCGTCCTTCCCTTGGACACCACCTTGTTTCGGTGCAGCCATAACGCCCAGAGCACTGCGAGTATTCTCTCCCATTCGAGCCTGCTCTTGTGTCTACCCCTCGTGACTGAGACCCAAAAAGCCTTGTCAGAGGAAATATTCAACCCTGGAGTCTGCTGCGATGCCCACAGGATAGATTTAATAATCACTAGAGCTATGAAAAAAGTTAAACCATTTCCAGGCTGGATACTGGAGGAACCAAACCTGCAGCCCAGCGTTAGGGTTTGTAGATGAATAAAGGACAACCTTTTGGGACGGACCGAACAGAATACCGTTCAGTCATCCATCGCAGGGCCTGTGATTTCGTCCATTTTTCATCTATGGATCTAGATTGGGATTCATGAGAGAACAGATGGAGGACAACTGTAAAATGAATTAAAGGAACAAAAACCAATGACAGAATGGACGGCTGGAAGAGGTTTCATACTGTTTTCTGCCCAGAGTTCATAACATCTGTCCACAAACCCAACTTCCTTTTGTTGGATTGGATTCCTGCATAGCCATTTACTAGTAGGATAGGAGCTATATAGCATTTACAAATCACCATTGAAATCTGGAAGTAGAGGAGGAAAATGTGGTGATAGATCAAGGAGAAATTTTCATTTTACTGTTTCAACCAACTTGATTGTCAAACCTTCAAGACAAAAAATGATATATTGAATCCAAAGTAACACTTCTCAATAAAGAATAATACAACCGTTCAGGATGCGTACCAATAGAAGTCCAAGGCCAATGGGACCAAGAAGGAGCAAAATATCACATCGAAACACCACAGTGGCAAAAGTCTGTAGGAGTCCAAACAGACCACACCATGAAGGATTGTTGAAGAATTTAAAAAAAAAATGTCCGAAACAAAGATTTATATGACGCTAAATGAGAATTAAACAAGATTTGAGAAAAAAATTTAACCAATGATTCATTTTGGTAAACTTTAACCAATGGAATCCAATAAACAAAGAGAACGAGGATTCAAGAACAAGTAGCACAGGCAACAAGTTAAAGTACCAGACATCTCAAGGCGGCCAAGAAGCTTCCTTTCAGCCAAAATGCATATGCTAAGATAACTGTCCGAAAAGAAGAACACAAATTAGAGCTACAATGAATCATTTATTGATGGTTTATACATCACAACAAACAAGTCACTATCAATTGGCCCGAGATATCAGTCGTAGCTAAAGAATAATGTGCGTGGATATCATGCATAAAAATAAGTGTTAATGGTTGCTTAGTCATTATACGATGCTTAAAAAAAAGAGAAAACGTTGAAGTAGAATTTTCCTTGAAAACCTCCTTACCATACTACACAATTGAAGCATATTCAAGTTCAATTTTATGATATTTTTTACTATTCTACCTTTATTTGTTTTCTACTTCCATCTTAAGAAGTAGTTCTTTTAAATTTTTTTACAAAGGATACTGTAACAGTGATAAAATCCCAGATGGTCCTGACCAAGATCAACGCTTGGACTTCACAAAATAATCTCCAATTGCAATAAACCAATTCTATATTTTAAATGTCTTTCACTGAGAGAACAGAAAGAGCGACGAGGAAGAGAGAAATGAGAAGATAGAAGTTCCCGTGGGTCAAGGATGGAAGAAACGGGAAGGGAAAGGAGGGAGACGAAGGAACGTCGAAGAAGGTTGTGGCCGCAGGAGGACGATGTCGTTCTGCTGGCAATAAGGAGACAGAATCACAACTCGGAAGAGAGGGGTGATGAAGATAACGAGAGAGAGAGAAAGAGAGGCTCACAATTAGCACTTAATTCCTGCTTTTCCCCAATCATAGCCTGGCTTAAATAGGATTCGTAGTGGGCTGGGCCTGGTTGGGCTTCATGGCCTGCTGTCGGGGCCTCCAAGTGTAAACTCGCTGGCGGATCATATCAAACAGTTATTAGCAGTTAGCCTCCAGATGCCCCTAATGCCCGTCCGGGTCAGTAGATAGGCTCCATGACGATTAATTTCGCATGTGATGTAGTCTTGTAAGTCAGACACTCTGTCTTTCCTTTATCCCTCCTCTCTGTTCTATCTTCTTTCCCTCTGTTGAATGACATTGCTTTATATCCTCTTTCCTCCTTACGTACTTTTATGTCCTTTTTTCTTTTCCTTCCTTGTATCTCCCCTATATATGTATCTTCACGCAAGAGACTAAATAAGGAGTCTGTAGAGGCCATATTATAGATGCGATGAAATCAATAAACTTTGATAGCAGCCAAGAAATAAAGAGAACAGGCGTGATGGATTGGGCTCTGTTGACATCAAGTAATTGATTCAAGAATCTCACTCAAAGCGAAATAATCTGGTGGTTATCTATGAACTTGTGACTCGCTCCACTAATTTGGTCCAGGGGCAACGATCTGTTCGAACTTACCACCTGGAATTGCCATCTCTCTGGGCTGAGTTGGACCACTACATGCCACCCGACCCTCACTCAGTTGATTGTGGGTATGTTCTCCAACTCCGAGTGTTTAAATTCCTCATGCGATTGAATCCAGAGTACGAGTCTTTGCATGGGCAACTTCTTCACTGCGAGAAGGTCCCTACCTCGAAAGAAGCCCTTGTGGCCGTTCAGATGGGGGAAACTCGTCTTGGAATATTCCACTTTGAGCCTGTTTCTGTGATGGCGGTTCAGCAGCTGGGAAACCCACGACCTACATCTGCTCGGGGTGTGTTACCTCATATGCCCTCTCTTACTATGAAGCCACCTCACATGCACCCCACGGCATCAAAAGTGGCAACCACAGGACACGGTGCACATATTGATTCTTCTCTTGTCTGCAACTATTGCAAGAAAGGAGGTCATACCAAGGAGACTTGCTACAAGTTACAGAGGAAAAATGCTCATCAAAGCCACTTGATGACTCATATTCCGTCTCCCGGCGGGCCATCCATGACTACTCCTGTGTCTCTTCCTGAGCCACCTCAACCAATTGCAGAAGCCACATCTTCATTAGGAGACCAGCTTCGACGTGATGAAATTGACCAACTCCGACAGCTTCTACAGTCAAAATTGATGGACTCTACCTCCCTCGTTCATCAAGGTACACCTTTCTACTCTTCCACTATGCAATGGATAGTTGACTCAGGTGCCACAGCCCATATGACTCATATATCCCAATGTTTCCTTACCTACGCCCCCTCTCCTAGCTCTCATACAATTAGCACTGCCTCCGGAGACTTCCTTCCCGTGGCCGGTGTGGGATCTGTCCAAATCTCCCCCCATCTCACTCTCACCCATGTTCTTCATGTTCCACGTCTCACCCTGAGTCTCCTCTCCCTCCATCACCTCGTTTAAAACCTTGGTCAAGACGTATTTTTTACCCCCAATTCTTGCTTCTATCGTGATAAGGTGTCGGGGCAGATGACTACACTTGCTGAGGAACGAGGGGGCCTTTACATCCTTCACCGTTCTCCATCCATCTCACCTTTGGCCCCTGCTCTCGGCATGGCTCTCTCCACTGCGGCACCGGACCCTCTTTGGCTTCTTCACCGTCGCTTGGGACATCCTTCCTTCTCTACTTTGAAATTCATGTTCCCTCGTTTGTTTCATGGACGTCCTGTGGAAGGGTTTGTTTGTGAACCATGTCGGTTAGCTAAACATACTCGGACAACATATCCTCTTTCTGATCCCTCTTCTCGTTCCACCTCCCCTTTCTCTCGCATTCATAGTGATATATGGGGACCTGCTCCAGTTCATAGTGCGTCGGGCGCCCGATGGTTAGTGATCTTTGTCGATGATTTTACCCGCGTTACATGGGCCTATCTCCTAAAGTACAAATCAGACCTCTCCCAAACTATAATTTCATTCTATTCCCTTATCCAAAATCAGTTTGCTACCTCCCTCAAACGCTTCTGCTCCGATAATGCCCGTGATTAGGTCAACTCCGCCATCTCTACCTTCTTCACATCTCACGACATTGTTCATGAAACATCCTGTCCATACACACCCCAACAAAATGGCCTGGCAGAACGCAAGTTTTGTCACATCTTTGACACCACACGCTCTCTTCTTCTTCACATGAACATGCCCAAATATTTCTGGGGGGAAGCCTCTCTCACCGCAATCCATCTCATCAACCGCCTTCCCTCCTGAGTTCTCTCCCATCTTTCCCCTCTTGACGCTCTCCATCAGGCTTATCCCATGGTTTCCTTGAAAACTAATCTCACTCCCCGTGTCTTCGGTTGCATCTGCTACGTAACTAACCATCATCCTTCTCGAGACAAACTTGATGCTAAAGCACTCCGATGTGTCTTTGTGGGTTACTCTTCTCACGAAAAGGGTTAAAAATGCTACCACCCCTCTACTCACCGCTTCATTGTCAGTAAAGATGTCACATTTGACGAGTCCACTCCATTTTATCCCTTTGAATCATCGTCCACTCCTTCCTCTTCTACTTCACTTGATGAGTCCCTCAATTTCCTGGCTCCACTTACGTCTCCATTGCTGTCTCCGTCCCCTGCTTGTCCTTCATCCGTTCCGCCCTCCTTGGCTCCCCCACAAAAATTCGATGGGACCACATATCATCGCCGTCCACACCCTACTATAACTGTCTCCACACCACAACCTACACCACCCCACCCGCCTCCATCTAATGACGACCTCCCTATTGCCCTCCGGAAGGCCCCTCGCTCCTGCACTTCCACCCCCTTATACCCTTTGGCAAATTACCTTTCCTCCCATCGCCTCTCCCCGTCTTACCGTGCCCTTCTCACCTGACTTGATTCTATTGTCATACCAAAGACTGTGGCTGAAGCATTGGTTTCCTCTGAATGGCGACGTGCTATGGAAGAGGAGTTGGCTGCCTTGGATAAAAATCAGACATGGGATCTTGTTCCGTTACCTTCGGGGAAACACTTAGTTGGCTGTCGGTGGGTCTATACTGTCAAACACCAGTCTGATGGCTCCCTTGAACGGTATAAAGCCCGTCTTGTAGCTAAAGGCTATACTCAACAATTTGGTGCCGACTATCTGGAGACGTTTGCTCCGGTTGCAAAAATGAATACTGTGCGACTTCTTATCGCTCTTGCGGCTCATCATGCCTGGCCTCTTCAACAGTTTGACGTCAAAAATGCCTTTCTTCATGGTGATCTCCATGAAGAGGTTTATATTGCCTTGCCTCCCGGTTATGCGGCTCCTTCTTCTTCGCTTCCCTTGGTATGTTGCCTCAAGAAATCTCTTTATGGCTTAAAGCAGTCTCCTCACGCTTGGTTTGGTCGCTTCACACACTCGATGAAATTATTTGGCTACTCCCAGTGCAATGGTGACCATACCCTTTTCTACCGTCATTCCACGTCCGGGGGAGTCACCCTACTTCTTGTGTACGTGGATGACATTATTATTACAGGGAATGATTCGCAGGCAGCGGCAAAATTGGCATCTCATCTTGTCGGGGAATTTGATATTAAACATCTTGGCTTATTTCGCTACTTCCTTGGAATTGAAGTGGCATATTCTGCAGCTGGCATTTTCCTTTGCCAGCGGAAATATGTTGTTGATCTTCTTCAAGAACTTTGTAAGGAAGACTCACAACCTCTATCTACTCCTGTTGAAGCAAACCATCGATTATCCCTGGCAGAGCATGAGGAGGCTGTTGATCAAGGAAGGTACCAAAGATTAGTGGGTAAACTGATATATCTCACTCACACTCGCCCTGATATTGCTTATACCGTGGGCGTATTGAGTCAATTTATGCACTCTCCGAAGGTGTGTCATATGCATGCTGTCAACCGTGTACTTCGCTATCTAAAAGGTACTGTTGGCCTTGGCCTTCAGTTCAAGCGTAAAGGCGGTCTTCAACTGGATGTCTACACAGACACTGATTATGCTGGTTCTCACGTTGATCGTCGCTCAACAACGGGCTACTGTACTTTTCTTGGTGGCAATCTTATTACATGGCACAGTAAGAAGCAATCTGTCGTCTCTCGATCCAGTGCTGAAGCTGAATTTCGTGCCCTGGCACAAGGTCTCTGCGAGGCATTATGGATCACTAATCTTCTTACAGAGCTGAAACTATCGTGTCCTCAACCAACTCAAATGTTTTGTGATAATAAGTCGGCTATCAGCATCGCCCATGATCCAGTGCAACACGATCACACTAAACATGTTGAAGTTGATCGACACTTTATAAAGGAAAAGCTGGAGACAGGACGCTTTTGCCTTTCATATGTTCCATCCGCCCATCAACGAGCTGATATTCTCACCAAAGGACTATCTGCCCCACGTTTTCGAGAATTATGCGGCAAAAGTGGGAATGGATAACATCCACTCACCAGTTTGAGGGGGACTGTTGAATGACATTGCTTTATATGCTCTTTCCTCCTTACTTTTATGTCCTTTTTTCTTTTCCTTCCTTGTATCTCCCCTATATATGTATCTTCATGCAAGAGACTAAATAAGGAGAATTATTTATCACTTTTGTCTTCTCTCTCCTCAAAGTTCCATTTCCCTTTAGAGCTTCTTCACCCTCAATCATGTGTTAGTGGTTCACGTACTAAAAGTGGCTCAGGCGTTATCTTATATTTGTGTAGCAGGACCACATCTATTAGTGTCCCATGTTCTTTCTTTTTCTAGAGGCTCAAGCGATTTATTCCCACATGAGAAATAAAATCACTTGAGTAGGTTTTCACATCACCCAACAGAACATATTTCCCATGAGGAAAATAATTCACATAGTCATTGGGCTTAAGCCTGTTCTAAAGGCACTGGTATAAAAACCAACCCTGACCTTTAGGAAACATATACTTTGTCGTATCCAAACCCTAGCTGACAAAGGACAAAATATCTGCAGGACTCCTTGAATATAGCAGGAGAGGGAAAAGTCTCCTTCGAATCTGATAAGTTCCACTGAGGACATATAAATGGAGGGCCAAAAAGGCATTTGAGAGACCCATTTAGCTCTCGGAGTAGAAAAAAGCTATATTTCTGTATCCTGACTTGAAAAGCGAATAGATACCCATAGATGTACCTCGACTGACCACTGATGAACATATGAAAGTGTTCTTGGAATCTAGGAGACATACCTGCTTGACAGGGAGATGGCGATTACAGTAATTAGCAATTATTGATCTAGCTTCTTCTCTTGTCTCTGTCCCACCTTCTTTCCCTATCTTCTTGATCTCAGATGGATTCCCTCTTCGGGTTTTATCAACATGTTCCCAGATTTTGATGAGATTATCTTATACTAACCATGGACCCAAAGCCAAGAACGGGAAGTAATGTCCCGTCGGCTGTCTGGATATGTTTTCCGGAGGCAATGGGTTCATATGACGAAAACAGAGTTCTCTGATTGGTCATATGATCCGTTGCACCGGAATCTAATATCCAGACAGGATCTATGCAGGTATTAGAAGAAAAAAATGAGAGAGGATCGTTTTTACCACACATGGCCTCCGGTGCATCAGATGACGGAAATTCTCAACAAGGGGGAGCATCTGCCTCCACTCTGCAGACGATGAAGGATTCCCAACTCGCCATGCAGCTGGAGATCCAGAACCTGAAGGCCCTCCTCAGCAACTCCAGCACCGTCATCGGATCGACATCTATGGCCAATGGTGGTAAAAACGATCCTCTCTCATTTTTTTCTTCTAATACATAATCTCATCAGATTTAGAAGAAGAAGATTTGATCAATTAAGTTCAACTGTAACTGGATTCAAACGAGGGCATTTAATATATTTATTTTTATAGAATCAGCGTCATCAGACTAGCTAAAGATTTGAGCTTCGAATTGCTGTTAATATAGCAAATTAAATACTTGAATCTACTTCTTGAAGTCCTGGAGATTTTAGTTTTTCCTGGTGTAGGCTTTATGACCCAACTTTTGACTGTGGAGTAATGCACCCAAGCATCATTACTCTAACAATTGACCACAATGATCAAGGATAGAGTCATGCTTACAGTAGCAATATCAACATGCAAGTTTGAAAATGGCAATGAACCCCTGTGAATAAGAATAATGGTGAGGAGCTGATACAATCCCAATACCCCCTTGAAGGTTATCTTAGTCTCAAACCACTATCATAGTTCCCATTTAAATACAGAAAGGACATCTGATGGTTATTGCCAAGCTGATGACATAAGGTTGGCTAGTAATTTCTTAAGGCCCAGTAAAAACTGGTGGCCCAACAAGGAGATCCAAGTATCCATATTGCCCAGAGCACTGTCATCGCTCGGCCCCCTTCTTCCCTCTTCCTTGGGCCACCTCACCATATGAACTCCCAGAAGACCTCCGATGTCGCATTCACTGCCAGCTGTGCTTGGGTGGCCCAAATCAATCTTCTTCTTCTTGATCCAACATCTAATCAGTGGTGTACATCAAGAGAAGAGGTGTAAGACAGACAACCTTCTATAGTCCTCATTTTGTTAGAAGTGGGGTTATTTCACTCTCATAGGGTTCCTATCCATATCAATGTCTAAGGAGCCGGTGAATAAATTGAAATTGGTAGTTCACTTCTTTCCATCTGCCCGACCCCCAGGCGGTGGGGTTCCCTGTGGCACACTGCCCTCTCATCTCTGTTATCTCGTTTCTCTACCTTGCTTCCACAATTTCCATCTCTCCCTGAGGAGTTGAACATATTTAAAAATAGGATGTCAACTGTCACTTTGGTGCAATCAAGGAATTGAGGCAAAATTTTCAAAGTGAATTTTCCTGAAGGATGAAGCATGTATGTATAGGTGGAGAAAGAAAATATGTCTATTTCCTATTTATATAGAAGCAAATGGGAGTGTACAAAGTGATATAGAAGAACTGGGCTGAGAAATAGCCTATTGGATCTCTTTTGGGCATTATTGGAAAACAGAAACCTGCTAAATTTACAAGAAACACCTTTGCTATAAGCTATATAAATTGGCATAGAACAGGGCACTTGAATATTAACAAGGCATGGGGCCAAGTTTACCTGTTTGAATCCCAGAAAAAACAGGTGGTGGGTTTGGGCCATGTGTAGGCTAGTGCCAGGTGTTGTGGGGGAGTGTTAGAGAATAGTGTACTGCCTAAGTAAGAAATAGCACATTTGCCATAAGCTATAGCTTTAGCACAGTAGTAGACACTTGAAACTGAACAGACACTAGAAATCAAGTTCAAATAATTTCTTTAAATCTCTCCATCTAGAATGGATAGTCATATAAAGTTCTTCTTGTCATTGGAAATTTCTAGAGAAACAGATTTGAACTGAGAAAGGCCGCTAGGCTAAGAGGAAGCAATCTCCATCTCTCTATATCATAAAAGTCAACGAAAGTGATATCAACGAGATTAAAGAACCAACAGTATTTGAGGCCAAACAAGGAAGAAAGACATCTAGAGCCTCAACCAAAATAGACACAATTAAATCGTTCTGATGAACAAATCAATCAACCCATTCCAAATGAGAAACCTTGTTCAGCATGGTGATTAAAATAAAATTCATAAATGGCATTCTCTGATGAGATCATTACCTAAACTAAGAGCCAGCACATTTGGAAGAGGTCGGGTACAATAGAAGAGGAAATGAAATTGAACTGAAGTCAGTAAAACAAAGAATCCTTCCACCACATTGCCGAATTTCTGTCTGACCTGGTCCACCCAAAATTAGAGAGAAAATTAAAAGCAGAGTTCGTTTTCCAACAAATTTTGAAATGAAAAAGGAAAATATGATGGATGAACACACGTGATTTCATACCTGAAGGCGGAAGAATCTAAGTGTAGATAAAAGAATACCACCCAACACCAGACGTGCTACAAAGACAAAGGTAAAGATGTCATAATCTATTGGGTTGGGAAGAAACAAGCGATCAGATTGATAGGATGACTAAAATGATAAGGATATTCCACATGAGAGAAGTATAAACTGGAATGCAACTCTAACTTTTTAATGTTAAGAACACCAAAAGGGAAACTGCAGTTTCATTTGATAACAAGAGTCTAATTCGATAGCTTCTCCGCGACTAATGAATTAGAACCTTATTTTTTTCTAAAACTTTCATAACGGTTAAGATTGGAATGAAATAGGTACCAGAACTTTGACCCAAAGTTAAAGTCTGAAACTACCCACAAAAATGAGTCTCTATTTACGTGCCAACTTTTCTAGAATAGTTAGAACCATTAGTGTCTATCATCCAAAAAAGAAAACAGTTTTTTCCCTCTGATATTCGTTACACATTGAAAATTGAACCTCAAGTGACAGTTGCCATGCATAGAAATCTAAAGCAACAGGTTCCCTTTCAGGATTAGCTAGATGCAACAAGATCCTGCCCAAATAACTCCACTTGAAAAGCCATATGTTATTGACTAGGACGTAATATTAAGAAAATAAAACAATAACTGGTAAACATTTTCAGCTATGTGCTTAGGCATTCGTCAGGTTCTATTTTATTTCTGTCATGATTTGTTCCCTCCAGTAAACTCACTAAGAGCATTTACGTCTTTGTGTCTTCTGTTTCCCTTTAAAATATGTAGCCCTCCTCATCGGAGGGCAGGAGATGAAGTTACAATCTTGTATTCCCCTTTGGTAGCTACTATCTCACTCGATGATGTCCGCTCCGTCGGGTCTCTTCCCCTCCGGCGATGTCCACTCCGCCACTACTCCGCCGCTCTTGTCCCCCTTGGTGTTGTCCATCTAGCAAGGGTCTCCTCCTCCCTCGTCATTCTCAATACATTACCCGGCTTGGATCGTATCAATTTCCTTTCCACAGAAGGCCACAACCATCTTAGTAGGGTTTCTCCCTATTGGATCTGGATGGATACTATAGTTATATCCCTTTATTTTGTATTTTCTGCAACTGGTATTGGCAAATAACAATTATATATTGGAGACATTCAGCTTTAAGAAAATACATCTAAATCTTTTTAGTTTTCCCCAATCTTCTCAAGAGAGATAGGAAAAGGCGATTGAACAAATACTTGTCGCCGAAGTTTAAAAAATCAAGAAATCACAACAAATCATGGGGGCTAAACTTGGAAAAAAGTACTTAGAAAGAAAATTTGTAGAGTTTACCAGAAATAAGAGCATACAGCTTCGAGAGATGCAAGAGCTTCAGAAGGAATGATACAGGTAGTGTCAAGAATGATACTACAAGAGCACCTGTATAAAACTGTAATGTATTACACTATAATAAATGCATAAATCACAAAAAAGTAATAGATATATTTTTTTTTCAAAGCAACCATCAATTGTATCATCACATATTGGTTTTTTTGGAAGAAAATAGGGAAGACCACCCGGAATGGTGGTCAATCTGATACCATTTAAATATAAAGACAGGTAAATCCACATACAAAATGACCAAAATGGTCTGATACGATCCCCATAAGAATGTATGAAAGAAGAAAGAAACGAGGAGAGAAAGATAGTGGGCCAGCTGCTGAGCTGGCAAAATAACTACCGGCTTCTTGATTGTTAGCTTAGGAAGGCAATAAAGAATAATATAAATAAAGGAGATGGAAACAGGAAGGGCCACGGAGGATTCGAGGTTTTCTTGGAGCGAGTTATTCCGGAGGAGCTGCAGCTGCATTCGGCCAGGGCTTCATCCGGGGTTCGTGGCTGCAGGAAGCACGAAGACAAAGTCGAGAGTTCTATTCTGAGTAGGAGCTAGGCACGGGAATCAACTGTAAGTCCCATTTACCGATTTCTTTACCATTTGATACTGTACTGTATCATGGTCTTCCTTTCACCTCCCTCCAAACCAAAAAAAATTAGTCCCTTAACGTATTGAATGGCATTATCCAAAGAAGCCGTCCTCCCCTTGAATACCAACTTGTTACGATGCAGCCATATTGCCCAGAGCACTGCGAGGAGTATCCCTCCAATCCAGTTTGCTCCTGCATCTACAATTCCTAACTGAGGCCCAAAATGCCTCGTCAGAGAACACATTCACCCCTAGCATCTGCTGCAATGCCCACACTCCCCAGGCAAAATGACATGCGAAGAAGAGGTGGGAGCAGTCTTCATCATCTCTGGGCCACATGGGACACTCTGCGGAGGCCATTATGAACCATCTTTTGCACAAGACTCGTGTAACCAGTCGTCGTCGCCTCCACAACCAGCTGAAGAGCCTCACCATGAGAGGGGTTTTTAGTTTCATCAACATGGAGCATGTGTTGCAGACTGTCGAATCCTCCATTCCTTTCCCTCTGATCTTCATATAGCCATCCTTCACCAAAAAAGAAGGCCCCCGCCACACCCAACCATCAAGTGACTCACTCGGCAGGCTGAGATGTAAGAAGGCCAGTTGCATCCAATCCCCATCCTCAAATCATGGTTCCAATAAGGCTACTGCCAAGGTCACCGACATTGTGCGATCTCCCCTATCCTTATTTCAAAAAAAAGAAAAAAGGCTACTGCCAAGGTTGGGACCTGCTCTGATACCATGTAGAACTGTGGAAATTCGGAGGAGAGAGAAAGTAGAGAGAGAGAGAGTGCACAAGATTGGGGCCAAAAGGATCATCTTTGCTTCACCAGAGTTCCCCTTTTTATACATATATTTTTTTATCAAAAAAGTCCTTCAGAAAGTAAAGTTAGGGGGCTTACTTGTAAAACAAGTAAGCTTACTTGTTTTACAAGTAGGCTTCCAACGGTCCTCTTTTTAAAAGGGACCGTTGGAGGGCCTGTCCAACTGTTATAAAAATAACCGTTGGATGCTGGGCCTGTCTGGAACAGGCCCAGACAATATCAGGCCCACTAATGGGCCTGATATCTCCGCCCCTAAAGGGCCTGCACTAAGGAACCAGTCTAGGTTTCTTAGTGGGCCAGTAATGGTCCTTAAGGGACCATTACTGGGCTGCTAAAGGGCCTGCAGAGGGTCCATTTGCAGTCTACTATAGGAGTTAGTAATTTTATTATTCCCCTAGGTTAATCTATTACACATTACATGGCTTTGGGTCCATGGTTAGTATAAGATAATCTCATCACAATATATTGGTGACGGCCAAGTTGTAGGTGTCGAGCTGCATTCAGGTCACCGATGGAAATGGAAATTCACACCTGCCTTAAGGGAACAGCAGAGAATGGGAGCCAATAGAGAAATAAACAGAAGCACATTCCAATACTTTGGAAGTAACCTACATATATATACACGAGAGTACAACAGCTAGTTTGATCTGTCATAAATAGCACATGAGTGAAACGCCTACTTCATAACAGTAATGATATGTCAAATTTTTGAGAATGCCATATTATAAATAGCAAAAATCAGAGAATTCATTTGATGCAAATAAAAAAATAGAATAACATAAGAAAACCCCAGATTGATGTAGCAGTTGAAGAGCTTGGCCCCATCCACAACAGTGGCTCATGGCCCAGCCACAACAGATCTTTATTGGCCGTTAATTGCAGAAACAGACCCCTTATTCCGTGACATAGGTGAAGAGCTCCTCCAACACAAATGACTAGCAGCCAATAATATAATACAGAACTCTCCTCCAAGTAGCAATGGCAGATAAAAGGGAATATTTTCCACCATTTGGCAGTCAAAAAGTTCAGGTATTTTCGCATGCATCATCACAGATGTTTGGACTGACAAGTGTGGTTTAGAACAGAGGCAAAGACAAGCACATGATAATTATTACCACCGGCTGACCAAGTTATTGGGTTACGGTCTCTATGTATGTTTCTGTGGACGAAAGAAACATAGTGGCAGACGCTCCCACATTATTCCCAGTCACTGGGGGTAATCATCTGATACCTCCCTCATTAAGAATAATGAACCAAACACGCAGTATACTTGGATTTTGCAGTAAGAGCTTCCTGATATAGCAGTCAAGAATCTGAACAACAATACAACATTGGAAATGGATGAGCTAGAAGATATGGAGGAAGAAGGTAGTAGAGAGGATGAAATCAAGACTCAGAGGAAGTTGGATCGACATCTCTGCCCTCTGGATTGGGATGCTCCCACTCTCCAGCCAATACTTGATAACCAAAATCAAGAATACCATCTCAGTCCCGACCCTCTTTATTTATAGCCTATGTATTTAGACTTTCCTTGCAGTTCACGTTGACCGAGTGTGTCTGACCCTCTTGTACACACAGGGTAGAGATGTATCATCATCATAGTCTCATGCTTCGACAGGTTTCTCAGTCCAGATGAGACATCAAAATATACCAAATTTCAATTGATTAGGACAGGGCTACAAGTTAATTCATATTCCTATTTCAACTTTCACTCCACAAGACACTCAACTAAAAAAGAATCTATTCATCCTCTCGCCCAACTCTCCAGTGTTGCCTTAACTGCCTCAGGAGTATCGTAATAGTCCTTTGAAGGGGGGGGGGGGTTGGTTGTTGGGACTTCATGAAGACATGTATTTGAATTTTTTAGCAAATACTTCGTCATCAAATCTTCTTTTACAGATTAATCATTGCTTTTCTTTAACTACACTTATTTTTTTGTTTTTTAGCAGTTGAAACTTATAGATCTGGATCCGACTCATTATGAGAGGGGATCCAGAATCAATACTTGGCGATGGCTCCCTATTTCGCTTTCGGCAAGACCCATAGTCCTTGGATGGCCCTTTGAGGGAGACATTCCCTCGGCTCTATGTGCTGGCCAGTTGCCCCGATGACACAGTGGCAGAATGATGGGTGGAACAACATATGGAATCCGAGCGCAGATGGTGCTCTGTCAGACCAAAGGGTGGCGGACTTCTTAGGTATACAACAAGTTTTAATTCAGTGCCGGCCAAGACATGGCAAACAAGATGGATGGATTTGGACAGGCCCTCCCTTTTTGGTTCGGAAAGCCTACATGAAGGTATGCCAGGGAACTGAGGATCAACCAACTATCCAGGCATGTCAGGCCATTTGGCACCCGAAGGTTCCACTAAAGCTTAAGATCTTTGGATGGCTCTTACTGCACAAGAGGCCGGTGACACACATCTTCCACCGGAGGAAGTATCCTGATACCTCCGCGACATGCACTTTATGCAAAAATGGTGACGAAGATTGCAACCATTTATTCTTCGCATGCCCCTTTGCCCATTATCTGGTCCACACAAGCGCAACTGGCGGAAAATGTGATGTCAGAGGGGGTCTTTTGGGAGTTGATAAGGCAAGGGGGCCCTAGGAGGAGGGAGGAGGGGGGTCGAGCGATGACAGTGCTCTGGGCAATATGGCTACACCGCAATGAGGCAATATTTAGGGGGAGTAAGGCCTCCAAGGACAGGCTCGCCCGCGAGGTCGAGGGTCTCATGGCATCATGATTCGTTAGAGGGGTAATCAGATAAGGGAGGGTTGGCCAGGTTGTGAGGAGAGTTTTATCTATCTTCACATGTAACTCTGGGTGGTTACTGCTTTGTAGGGTGACCGCCTTAAATAATTTTTCAAAAAAAAATACTGAAAAATAAGGTCTTACACCCATGAATGAGAACTTATGGATCCAGAAACTAACATTGAACAAGAACCAGGATCAATGTTGCAGATTTTTCTCTCAGTCTTCCTCATGAAGCCCTAAACAGCTAGAACAACAATCATCCTCAGCAGTGTCCTCTAAGACCCCCTAGCATTTCATGCGGTCTGCAACATAGATCCTGGTCTTCTATCCTTCATGTTTTCCATCAGAATTACTCAGGTACTATATTGGATCTGCCGCAAGCTTATAGGCTTGATCTGCCATGTGGCTCACTCTTACACCTATGGTCTTCCACGTTTCTCAACTTTGAAAAATCTTTGGCCTAATATACAAACCATCGCACCTACTAGACTTATAGAAGAGTTCAAGATGGTGAGATATTGAGACGCCATTCAGAACCCTATGACACCACCTTCAACACCTTAAGGCTATTAGCTACTGATTCACTGGTAGAATTATATGCAGTTTGAAGTCACTAAGAAATCAGAAGCAACTAAACATTCTCAGTCTCCAGATTTCAACCTTGAGGAGGAGGCAAATTTCCAGAAATATTGTTACACAACTGACTATCACCTACCAGAGGAAGGGGGAATGGTACATTCATTCAGAAGAATAAATGAGACTTATAATTATGCCTAGTGGGGAAGAAAGGGAGGTCTTTTCTTGTTGGAAGGTACCCAATTGGGAAACGGGAGGGAAGTACTCGCAAATCAACTTCCAGAATACGCATATTGCATCTTCTTGATCAGTTTCAGGTCATTCTCTCAACAGTTCCTGGCAGACTCCAAAGTGCAATTGTAAAAGAATGTATCCAAGTTATTGAAACTAAGGAGCAAGTTGCCGATTGTATGAAGCAATCCTCTGTATAAGTCACATAATAACATACTTCTTCTTAATCCTGCTGTTGTGAGAGTTTGTTCAACTTTGGGCTTTAACAGCAATTTGATACCGCTGAAGCCATTGTTTGGATGTGTAGACATTGTTTTCTTGTACACACAATCATCCTTCTGGAACCTCTCAATCTGATTTACAATGACATTCAAACCCAAATTCTGCCAACCGTTTTGCAACAACCAAATAAAGAGATACATTTTTACTCACAAACGTATTCCTGACAAACCCTAGAGAGTTTGGAGGAGAAGAAGGGTCGATGGAGGTTGAGAAATGAGAGAATAGATTGACATAAGGAAGTAAGTGGCTTACATTAGGGTATTTATACCCTATGAGTGAGAGGAAATAAGAGCTCCTAAAGGGCTTATAGAATAGGGCCCAAGAGGAGGATAAGCACTTAACTAACACCCCAGCGAAGTATGGATGTCGTCCATATTGAGCTTGGATACAGCACGTTGAAGCAGCGGCCGGGACAGTCCCTTGGTGAGGACATCCGCTGCCTGGTCAGCAGAGGAGACGTATTCGAGGTCGAAGAGCCCCTCGTCCATACGTTCCTTGAAGAAATAGCGGTTGCGCTCCATGTGCTTGATGCGCCCTTGCTGTCCGGGGTTCTTGGCTAAGGCGATAGTGGATTTGTTGTCACAGAAGAAGTGGATTGGTCCCACATACTTCACGTGAAGATCGGCGAGGATGTTGTGGATCCACTGTCCCTCGGCTGCCCCATCAGCAAGAGCACGAAATTCGGCCTCGGCACTGGAGCGGGACACCTTGTCCTGCTTGCTACTTTTCCAGCTGACGAGGCTGCCAAGAACGAACGTGCAGTACCCCGTGGTAGACCGACAATCCACAACGGAGCCAGCAAAATCGGCATCGGTGTACACCTTCACCGTCTTGTCCGAGCTATGAGGGAAGAGGAGTCCCTTGCCCGGGCAGCCCTTGAGATACGAAAGTACCCGGTGGGCGGCTTGACTGTGGATCTCCCTCGGTGAGTGCATGAACTGACTGAGCAGGTTGACCGCAAATGCAATGTCGGGCCGAGTGTGAGTCAGGTAGAGGAGTTTGCCCACCAACTGCTGATAGCGGTGAGCATTCGTCAAAGGAGAGTCCTCGCCCTTGCCCAACTTGACGTTGGGGTCGATAGGAGTGCTCACGGGCGCACACCCGGTCATCCCTGTCAAAGTCAGCAAGTCGACGGCGTACTTCTGCTGTGAAACAAAGAGGCCCGTGAGGAGTATGCCACCTCAAGGCCGAGGAAATATCGGAGAAGGCCAAGGGCCTTGATCTCAAATTCCTTGGCCAGGGCGGTGCTAAGACGAACGGCTTCAGCAGCATCTGATCCCGTGATGAGGATGTCGTCGACATACACAGCAAGGATGGAGATCCCGGTCGGACGGTGGCGGAAGAACAAAGTGGCATCTCCGTTGCTCTGAGTGTACCCTTCGGCTTTCAGAACAGCGGAGAACCGGCCGAACCACATGCGCGGAGACTGCTTTAGTCCATAAAGGGACTTCCGCAGTCGGCAGACGCGTGGCCAGGGGCCGAGAGAGTAACTCGGGGGCTGCTGCATGTACACCTCCTCCGTCAAGTCGCCATGCAAGAAGGCGTTCTTGACGTCGAACTGTCGGATAGCCCACCGGAAGTGAGCCGCGAGGGCCAGGAGGAGGCGAACGGTCTCCATCTTCGCCACAGGGGAGAACGTCTCGAAGTAGTCCACTCCGTAAGATTGGGTGAACCCGCGAGCCACAAGTCGAGACTTGTAGCGCCAAGGGTGCCATCCGCATGATGCTTCTTGGTGTGGACCCACTTGCAATCCACCGCCCGCTTGCCAAGAGGGAGGGGGACGATGTTCCAAGTGCGGTTTCGGAGTAGGGACTGCATCTCCTCGTCCATCGCCGCTTTCCAATGAGGAGAAGCGATAGCATCGGCTAAGCGGCGAGGGATGGGATCCGACTCGATGCGAGCAAGAAACAGCCGGTAGGGAGTACTCAGCCGGTCGAAGGAAAGAAAATGCGAAAGAGGATAACGGGGCGTCTGAGTGCACTGACGAACCCCTTTCCGGAGGGCAATGGGCCATCCCAACTGGTCGTCATCGTCGAGAGAGGTTGAGGATGGCTCGGCCAATGGAAGATGAGCGGAAGCAGTGGGGGAGGGGGAGTCCTCGGGAGGAGGACGAGAAACCTCCACGGGAGAATCAGATAACGGAGCAGGGGAAGAAGACGCGTCATGGGAGGGAAGGAAAGGGTCATCAAGGGGAGGAGGCGCAACGGGAAGCGAGGAGGATGACTCGAGAGGGGACTGATCGGAGGAAGGAGGAAGAGGAGGAGCATGCCGGATGGCGGGAAGCAAAGATGGGGAGGACAGCACGTCCAAAGGCCCCTCGGGGGTCACCGACGGAGAAGAATCAAAGGGAGAGGGATCATGGAATGAGGAAGAAGATGCGGGAGCGGTGGGCTCCAAGAAAGGAACGGGCCCCAAGTGGGGAGCGAGGGGCCGCATCCAACGGGAGGCGGGATGAGGAAGAGTGGTCCCCAAAATAGGGTTCATGCTCGCAAAGGTGACATTTGCCGAGATGAAGTATCGCCGAGACGGCGGATGGTAGCACCGATACCCCTTCGGAAGAGAGGAGCACCCAACGCAGACGCACCGAACAGCACGAGCGTCAAGCTTTGTCCGGCCCGGAGCCGTGTCGTGGACATATGCCGTGCAGCCGAATATCCGTGGCAAGAGACCCGTCCGCAGGCACGTGTCGGGGAAGGCCGCGCTCATCCGGTCCAGGGGGGTAGAGAACGCCAACAGCTGGGTGGGAATGCGATTGACGAGATGGGTGCTCGTCAGGACGGCATCACCCCAATACGGCCATGGGGCCTTAGCGTCGATAAGGAGCGTCCGGGCCGTCGAGGTGACATAGCCGATGCGACGTTCGGCTAGTCCGTTCTGCTCCGGGGTGGCAGGGCATGAAGATTCGTGGAGGATCCCCCGGGCGGCGAAGAAGGCGTCGAGGTCGTTGTTGAAGAAGTCGCGGGCATTATCCGAGCGAAACCGCTGGATACCCCGACCAAACTGCGTCGCCACCATCGCACAAAAATGACGGACATTCTGCGCAACTTCCGACTTCGCGGTGAGGAGGTAGACCCACGTATAGCGAGTTGCCTCGTCCACAAGTAGAAGGAAGTACCGATGACCTTTCAAGCTAGGTTTCGGGGCAGGTCCCCACACGTCGCTATGCACCCGGAACAGCGGGACAGATGTGTGAGCCGAGGACGGAGTGAAGGAAGAACGGCGATGCTTCGCCAACTGACAAGCGTCACACACCAAGGTCTTAAGGTCCAAGCCAGAACATAATTCAGGGGAAAGACGGTGAAGAGTCGCAAAAGGCGGGTGGCCCAGCCGCTGGTGCGTCATCAGGAGTCGGCCCCACCGCTGCTCGGCCCCCGTCCGAAGTGGCCGGTGCACCGCGAAGCACTGCGACCGTCCCCCATCATCCAGCAACAGCAGCCCGTTCTCCCGCCTAATCCGTGTAGTCCGGCCGACCTTGTCAGACAGAAACATGCCGTCAGGTTGGAGATGAAATGAGCACTGGACGGCATCAACAAGGCGTTGTGGTGACAGAAGTACAGCCCGCAGGTCGGGAACGTGGAGGACGTTGCGGACCACACCAAGGCCGTCCACATAGACTGCCCCGATTCCAGCCACGCGTAGTCGTCCACCCCCGACCGTGAGAACAGTACGTGCACCACTATGCCGGACGTAGGAGACGAACCGAGTGTTGAGGGGGGTCATGTGCTCAGTGGCCCCCGAGTCAAGCACCCAAGTCGTGTCCGTCGACCGGCGAGTGAGATGCCGTATGGCGCAATACCAAGTGTCGGTAGGGGAGAGCGCGCAAATGTGCCGAAGTAGGCGGTCGAAGAAGGCTGCATGGCGGCCACCTGATCACGGAGCCGGGCAAGCTCGGCTTGGATGCTGTCCAGAGCCGTGGTAGACGTGCTCGGGGCCGGGGAAGATTCAGATTGGGCCAACATGGCCTTGCTGTCCGCCTCTTTCTTCTTTCGCCAGTCGTTGAGACGCGTTTAGTGCACTTGTTTTTCCAGTGGCCCGGCTTCCCGCAATAGGTGCAGACGGGTGTTTTTGCAGGGCGGGCAGCGGCTGCGGAGTCGATAAGAGGGCCGAGGACTGCCCAGCAGCGGCAGCAGGTGCTGCCAGAAGCGCAGAGGACTCAGCCGGGTCGGAGGTGGGAGTCCCATGGAGAAGGAGATGACTCTCTTCCTCCTGGAGCTCCTGAACCAACGTCTCGAGATCCGGAGGGCCATCTTTGTTGTGCAGGGCCCGGCGACAGATGGCCTCATATTCCCGGTTTAGGCCGTTGAGAAACCCCATGATGCGCAGGATAAGCATGTTCTGATAGGTCTTGCACTTGGGGTCGTCCGTTTGGCAGGTAGTGGTCCACTTCATCCCACGCCTTCTTGTGTGCGAGCATAATCGGAGATCGACAGAGAGCCCTGTTTCAGGTTGGAAGCTTGAGCAGCGAGGCGTAGATGCGCCACCAATCATTCTCCCGCCCGCAAAATTTCGTGGCTTGGTCCCAAAACCCTTTGACCGTTTTCTGATGGGGAAGCGGTCGCGAAATCGGGGCCAATGTGAACGTGGACAGCCACCCAGGATGAACTGCTCCTCGGCGTCCCAAGCCGCATAGTGAGGTGATCGGCGGTCAAGGGATGCTCGTGCAGTGCTTGTACAGTTGACGGGATTTGAGGGTGGTCTCGATGAAGCGAGACCACTGCAGAAGATTCGGGCCGCGGAGAAGAGTTGATTCGGGACCAGAGGCAACGGATGAGTGATCTTGTAGAGAGCGGCTTCTCCGCAAAGTCGGTCTGTGTAAGGCATGGTCTCTATGTCGGTCTCTGCGCGGCTGACTGCGCGCTGGCTGCGCGACTGGCTGTGCGGCTGGCTGCGCGGCTGGCTGTGCGGCTGGCTGCGCGGCTGGCGGTGCAGCTGGCTGCGCGACTGGCTGTGCGGCTGGCTGTGCGGCTGGCTGTGCGGCTGGCTACACGGCTGGCTGTGCGGCTGGCTGCGCGCTGACTGGCGCTGCGGGCTGCGCGGCTGGCTGTGCGGCGGCTGGCTGCTGCGCTGCTGGCTGGTCGCGGCGGCTGGCTGCCGCGCCGGCTGTGCTGGCTGCGGAGCGGGCTGCGCGGCAGCTTGCTGCTGCGACTGGCTGGCTGGTCGCGCGGCTTGCTGCCTGCGCCGCTTGCTGCTGTCTTGGCTGGCGGGTCGCGCGGCTGGCTGCTGCGCTGCTGGCTGGTCGCGGCGGCTGGCTGTCTGCGCGCGGCTGGTCGCGCGGCTGGCTGGTCGCGCGGCTGGCTGGTCGCGCTGCTGGCTGGTCGCGCGGCTGGCTGGTCGCGGCTGGCTGGTCGCGCGGCTGGCGGCTGCGCTGCTGGCTGGTCGCGCGGCGGCTGGCTGTCGGCGGCTGGTCGCGCGGCTGGCTGGTCGCGGCTGGCTGCTGCGCTGCTGGCTGGTCGCGCGGCGGCTGGCTGTCTTGCGACGGCTGGTCGCGCGGCTGGCTGGTCGCGCGGCTGGCTGCTGCGCTGCTGGCTGGTCGCGCGGCGGCTGGCTGTGCGCGGCGGCTGGTCGCGCGGCTTGCTGCTGCGCGGCTGTGCTGGCTGCTGCGCGGGCGGCGCGGCGGCTTGCTGCTGTGCGACGGGCTGGTCGCGCGGCAGCTTGCTGCTGTGCGGCTGGCTGTGAGGAGGGAGGGAGGGTGAGATCAAGGGATCTCAAACCCTAAAGGGTGATGTCAAACCCTAGAGAGGAGAGGGAAGATCAGGAGCCCTAGAGCTCTGATACCATGACAAACCCTAGAGAGTTTGGAGGAGAAGAAGGGTCGATGGAGGTTGAGAAATGAGAGAATAGATTGACATAAGGAAGTAAGTGGCTTACATTAGGGTATTTATACCCTATGAGTGAGAGGAAATAAGAGCTCCTAAAGGGCTTATAGAATAGGGCCCAAGAGGAGGATAAGCACTTAACTAACAATTCCAAAAGAAAATTTTTTCAAGTTTTCAGAGTTAAGGCTTTGACAGACTTTGTGTTTTAGCGAAACTACAGGTTGGAGCTCGTTCACAGGAAAATTAATTTTTTGTTGAAAAGTTTGGTTCAGTTTCTGTTTCCATAAGTTTCAATGTATTCAATCTCAAAAATATTTCAAATCAAGTACCGCCAAATGACGTTCAGAAATATTTATAAGCTCTAAGAAACATCTACTATATCATATAGCATCAGTCAAAAAACTAACAAAGATATGATACATGACATAACTTTAAAGGTGAACAGAAATATACCTACAAATGTACGAGGAACTACGCCAGGAAATTCAAAATGATCATACTGCAATATACGAAGCTCATCAGCTCTCAGTTAACGGTTCTAAAAATTAAATCAGGCATAAGTAATAGATGTAAACAAACCTCAGTGAGATGATGACGATGATAAATAATGTCATGAATAGCCTACATTTTGAACAAACATTATGAGGATAACTATCTGGTTATTGAAAAACTGACGAGATTAATGTCACAGTCAATCCACAAATGTTAGAATTAAAGTTGGTAGAAAGATTATAAATAGTAAAATTTTAAAATAATTCATAAAAAATTAAATGAACAGGATCCGTATCCACAGCCGTAAATGATACTCTTAAATAAAAGAAAGCGGAAGAGAGGTAGACCTGAACATTGAAGCTTTCCTCCACCTTCGTGTACGGCACGGTAAACACATAAAAAGCAGCGATTGAGCCAAGCAATAAGTCCCAACCTGCAAGTAGGATACCAGAACGACTTCTGTCAAAGTCAGATGATAGCAGAAGAAAATCGTACTCGGTCGAAATACTGGCGAATTGATCGATGGAGATGAAACGCAAGAAGAATGAGAGATGTCCGCACCGAATTGTTGAAGAAATTTTGGTGAACTTGCGATCGATGTCGAGGCATCAACCTTAATCTTCCTCATGCTAAATCCTCGGCAAAAATCTCAGATTCAAATCGCAGTTTTTCGCACGAATTCGGTGAGAGAGATTCTCGAATTTGCAGCAGAGCTTTCACGCAGATTTTGTTAGGGACGGATGACGGATTAGGCGGACGGACGGAACGCATGAGACGGATATTCGTTCAATCATTCCTAACAGAAATCTGCAGTTTCGTTCTGTTTCTGTCTGAGGGGTGAACGGAACGGATGACGTATGATGTAGAATGGTTAAGATCCATCACAATTGCCGGATCTCGATACTAGGGTTTGCCCGTCCCGACACCAGTATTGGATTACGATATTGGGACGGATGCTGTACTGGGTACCGAAAATCAAATTTTCGGTACCCGTTTTTTCCGATATCTGGATATCAGATATTGATATCGGATATCGGTTGCTACAGTACCGATATCTGATAACGGTATCCGTCTCGATGTCGCCATCTGCCTCCGTCTCTCGGGGAGGACGACGATATCTGATATCGGGCGTGGATATCGGATTTCGATATCCAAGTTAGAGAGGATATTTAAAAATATAATTAGCCCATAATTGTTCAGCGGTTAGAATGGATCAACATGGCCAAGAGGGTAATAGGAGAGCTTTCTGATTGATTAAGTGGCTCGTTTAATATATACAGTTAAATCTTTTCAATTTCTTTCATATGGGATAACAAGATTCAGAGTTTAGCATCAAACTCCGAATCCTTTTATCCCACATGGAAGAAAATATAAATTTTCAGCTCTATTTATTGGACGATGTGTTAATATATTAAAGGGTTAATAGCATGAAATATCCCAAACTTGTTCAAAAATCTGAGACTTATCCTAAACTTTTTTTTTGGCACAGTATATCCCAAACTCGCTAAGTCGACGACTACAT
Source organism: Wolffia australiana (assembly GCF_029677425.1). Classification (NCBI taxonomy): domain Eukaryota; kingdom Viridiplantae; phylum Streptophyta; class Magnoliopsida; order Alismatales; family Araceae; genus Wolffia; species Wolffia australiana. The sequence goes on from NC_135844.1 coordinate 12,770,447, forward strand.
ATCCCGGTGATGACGTGGAATCCGTTGTGGCTGCCAGGTGGATTTCCAGCCAGATTTTGACTTGGCGGAATCCACCTGGCAGCCACAATGGATTCCACGTCATAACGGGGATTCCACCTGCAAGGTGTTTCCCGATAAGAGAGAGAGAGAGAGGCATTCTAGAGAGAGAAGGAGAGAGAGAGGCATTCTAGAGAGAGAAAGAGAGGCATTCTAGAGAGAGAAATAGAGGCGTTCTAGAAAGAGAAAGAGTGGCCTTGTTCCTTGTCTACGACGTCGACGACCCCGACCATGCTTTCATGTCCGATTCTGTGAGTTTTCTCTCATTTCCCTGCTCGTTCCCTTCTTCTCTTCTCTCTCTCTAGAACGCCTCTCGCTCCCTTTAGGAATAATAACATTTAGGAATTCTTACAGAATCATTCATCAAAATCAAAAGCCAAAAAGCTATTTTTTCTTATGTGTCTCCTCAATAATTGCTTATCATATGAGTTGGACTACCATAATCATCATATGAATTCGACTAGAAAGTGTTACTATTTCCAAATATTTTTATGTCCATTTTGAGTATTCTTCAATTAGAAATATTTAGAATATTTCTCTAAAGACAAATTATCGTTATCCACTAGTATCATCACAATTCACTTTCTAATTCCATGTATTCATGAACTTGATTTATAAATGAATGTTGATTTGAATTATAACTATATATTATGAATGAATGTTCAATAATACATGCAATTTGAAACTGGCTTGCAGACCACATATATTTCTGAAGAAGGATTATGTTTTAGGCCCTTGACTCATGATTTACATTTTATTTTTACTCTTGAGTTGGATATGGAGCTGGTTGTTGACTTCATTGATTTTAATTTGAATTCAGAAATTTTAACTTTCCCATTTATAAATCACCCTGAAACACATCCATGAAATTATTGATTTAATCATAAAGAAATTAAGAAATCAAGTAATTGTATGTGATTTTTTGCCATTATTTTCCCTAAAAATTTATTTGAATTACTTATTGAGTTGTGATTATTTCATCATCAAGGGTATTATTCAGTTTATCATAGTCTTGATGTGGATTAGGATTGAGCCACTTATGATATGTCAAAATTAAATCTATTTTTAAAAATATGAGATCAAATTTCTTTTGACGAAGTGTTAACCATAGAGTAAAAAGCTCCAACTTTTGTAGACGTGAAAGTAATAACCAAATATTACTCATTTCTTTGAAATTTTAATTTTTACTCATAAAAATTTATCAGATTATTAAGATTCTGATATTGGGTAATTTTCACTAATGTTGCACTTAGCATATCCCACACGTGAAATAATAAATTCATTTCTTTAGTGTAATAATTTCAGTGAAGTAAGACAAAATATTATTAACATCAAATTTTGAAAATGATATTTTTATTTTGAAAAATATTATTAACATAAATTACATAATCATATTCAATGAATAAATATTTATTTAAATAGATTAAAGAAATACATAGCTGAATTGTTATGTAAATAATCAAAAGCGATTACTATATTTAAATTATGCATAACTTTATTAACCATGTGATCATCAAATACCACAAGAATGATCAATAATTTAAAATCAAAAGGTCATAGGCTAAAACTTTGAATAAAACTATTTTATAAATAAAAATGAGGTGATAGAAGTTGGAAAACTAGAACCATTAGGTTTTAGTTTTCCAACTTCTATCAGATGACGTTCTTAATATATGGGCAAGTAATTACTTGACCTTAAGTACATGAAGATAGGATGAATAATATGTTTTAATTGAATTAATCATATTTTGTAGTTTCCAATTTCCTCATTAGAATTTTAAAAGAGTACGTTACACTCTTAAATTTTTTTCTATATCATTTATGAATATTCCCCTTTTTTTTTTAACACCCCTCCTTGGGGTTGGTATGCCTCCTTGACAACCTGTACCATCAACATGGTATACTCTGAGGTAACTTATCAGCATTGAGCTCGGCAGATGAATAAATCACCATAGCACTTTGTGGTAGCGTGTGATTTGATCACATGTCATGCAGAAAAGTGGGTAGTTATAGATGTAAGGTGATGCGGGCCTGTCAGTCCACCAAGAAGAATTTATGGTCCAATGGGGTAATGCTGTATGGTGAACCTTAAAAATTGAGAGTAACGGTACCATATGTTCCTTTATGACTTTACTAATTTTTATTCTGAAAAGATGATGAAATATTCATTTATTTTATTACTTAAATGGTTTTTTGTTTAGAATCATTATATCTCACAGAATCATTACCCAAATCATGAAAAGGGATTGGCTTAATTCAGAACCATTGAGGATAAATACAGGGAGTGTCTTTGTGGTCCCACAAATTTTCAGATAAAGTTCTTGATCCATAAAACGTCTACCTTTGCTCATATTGGTTGTGATGGACATATCCGCTGTCTAGTATGATTGGGGCTGCTGGTCCACAACCTAAATCTATTTTTACTTGTGACAAAATTACTATTTAAGGTACAATTTTGTTACAATTAATTATTTTAAAGTGCTCTTAAAATCCCACGATCCCACAATAATGACTCTATGTAAAACACAAAAATATTTTTTAAAATATGACAGTCATATTACAACTACAATAAATAAAGAGGAAATGTTAATATCATGTGACTACATAGAGAACTTATGTTTTAGATTTAAGCATTAATTAGTATATATAGATGAAATTCCTAATTTACTCAATTAATGTTAATTACATGTGATTACATTGAGTCATTATTATTTAAAGTGATAGTGCATTGTATTGTGCTGCATGAATAACATGTTATCCATTGACTTCTCTTTATTCTTATTAGAAGCATAGGTTTGGATTGTGGACCATGTGGAAGTTCTTTCCACGACATGCTTTTTTATTTTTCATTGAATACATATCTGGAAACTCCATTAAGATGTATTTAAATTATTTTCAATATCATATAAAATATTGACTAAGTTTATTAAATGACAAGGTCACATGTGACTTTACCCAAAAAGAAGTATAAAATAGCTTAATCAAACAACCATCAAAGCAATGGAAAAGTGCAACTGTTTTCACAAAGCATCAGATAAACTATTGTTTCTTTATTTTTCCATAAACACCAATGAATATCGTGCAACACAAATCCAAAAATCGAGCATAAATGATAAAAAACAAGGGACGAAAGGAAACTTGGAATTTTTAACTGGCACTTGACTAAGGAAACTAAGTCATGCATGTTGAGCTGCCTAGTAAGTGATAACACACTAACTAATAAATTAATATAATTACTTTTTTGTTTTATTTTCACTGAAATGATTATATATGTGATAACTTGCAAATTAACGTGTTTACTTGATGAATTTTACATCATATTTATGTGTTTTAATGACCATATTTGCATGTTATCATATACAAATAGAGATAAATGATATACATTTTGATTTTATTGTTATTTCTAAATTTATAGTATTTTTACATGGTATTTAACATCATTTTGATTGAAGAAATAATTTTTACAGGGCATTAAATTCTTGGCCAGAGGTTGGTAACGATTTTCCTATTTTTCTAAAATTGTTCCCATATTTTTATATAATTTTCCAACCATTCTATAGCCAAGAAATTATTTTTTTATATTTAAATAATACATATTCTATTTATTTGGCATTTTATAATATATTTATATATATATCAAGTGGCATCCACGTCATTCCCCGGAAATTCGGGCGAATAAGTGGATGCATATTATCAAAATAAGATTAAGAGAGAGAGAAAGAGAATTATTGGCTCATTATGGCATCGCAAATCACGATGCCATAATGAGCAAATGATTGTCTTAAAAGGCATCAATGTGGCACGGGTAGCGAGAGAGAGGTACAATTCGTTTTTTCACTTTTACTTTTTCATGCAATAAATGCACGCAGGGAATCAATCTCCGCGTGCATTTATTCCTTGTACGCTCAATCAATTAGCCATGTGCATTTAATGCTCACGTTAACCGACACACATGCATTAATAAAAGACGTTGTATTAATATGCGCCCGCAGTCGATTCACCGTGTGCATTAAATGCACGCAGAAATCGACTGCGTATTATTAATTATAATGAAAAGTAAAAGCGTTCTTTTGTCTTTTTATGTTTTTTTAAATAAAACAGGGTGACGTGGCTCATTTCAAACCATTCATAGAGAGCATCGATTCAGCAATGAGTATGGGCTGTGGACGCGGACAACGACGTGTCAGAACACGATCCGAGAAGGCAGAAAACGAGAAAAAATGTGGCAACCAATAAAAAAACCATTTCCTAGCTTCTTGGAGGAGAGATAAATTAATCCAACGGTTAGGATTAATCCTCAGTAAAACGACGATATCTTGAGATCTAGCCATCTGATTGGGCTGAAATTTTGAGGGCATATTTTTCTTTTCCCCCTCTACAATCCCTATGGTTGGATTTTTAAATAGAGGTCTAGAAAAAGGCAAAATTTACTTTTTAAAGCTCTCCCCAAGGATTTGGCCAGGAAGGACACAAGAGTTGCTTTGGAAGTTGACATATCTTGGTTCTGCATTCAAAGTTGTAAGTTTCTGATTTGTATTTTGAACTTCTTCTTGAGAGATTCTAAAATGCCTTGGCATGGGCGAAATGTACATGCCCTAGAAGTTGTTTTGAATGAAATTAGTATTGTATTTTGAGTCTGATTCGAGATCTGATTTTTAATATCTAGTTTTAAATTGATTTAGAAAAATTCTGCAATTTTATATTTTTAAATTAGGGTCGGATTTCATCTTTTCCCCAAATTCTTTACTTTATCTCTCTAGGTTAATTCGGCTATTTTCTCTCTCTAGATTTCAAAATTGATTGTTTGGACATTTACCTCAATATATTAAAAACCTAAATATAGAATTTCATCCAAAAAATTTTCCATCTTGAAGTCCAATTTTAAAACCCCCTTTTTGATTATTAATTCCCAATTTTAATTAATAAAAATTGTCGTAAAATTTTATAATAATTGGGAAATTAATAATTCGAATTAATCTGATCTTATAATTAAAATTATCTTATTTTTAGTGTTTTGACCGAACATATTTTATATCAAAGTTAAGTTTTTACTTAATTTTGATTCATTAAAAACATCATTAAGCATAATTAAGGTCTATTAATTGCAAAATTTATTCATTCTTGAATTAATTTATTAAAATAAAATTCTTGCTTGCTGCCTCCTTGTGGTTCGACCCCTTGCTTGCTCTATACTCTATATTTAGTGATCAAGGTTATTTATAAATTTAATTGTATGTCTAAACGCTCAATCAATGACGTATTTACACACCATTTTTAGGCTTATTAATATGCATGTTACCAAGCTTAAAAGGATTACATCTCTTTTTAAAATTATATTGTGATTTTTGTGCATGTGTGTTTTTATAAATTTATGAGGTTAAAGTCAAAGACATATCATTACCGTTAATTATATTTTGTCAATGAGTGTATCACACAAATGCTTTAAATATATAAAACAATTTTGATTAATTGGATCCTTGGGAGAAATGTGTTAAGCTGCTCTAGTGTGCAGTCTCTAAACATACCCATGTGTTCCCTGACACATTGAATCTCCTCCTTTACTTTGATGAACCCCGTTGATACTCCATCATTTTCCTTACGCCATCCCAATTACATCGTGAATGGAGAAGAGCAAAAGGGAGAAGTGAGAAGAAGGAGAACTGCCCCTAATAATTATTTCCTGAGTGAATTTTTTCAGGACATTCCCCTATTTATACCAAGTGGAAAGGTTTTTATAAAACACCCCAAATATTAAGTATATCTTTCGACATTCAAAATACCATTTTTGTATGATCCTCTAGGCCCATGTATCATTCTAGTTAACAACTCAAATGACCCATTAAATTTTATTGGCCTTCCAAATTAATTCACTACGTCATTCTATATATTAGTTAATGGGTGGATGTATTTAACTCAATTCATAGGCGAGTCTCCAGCCTGTGGGGTGCCAAGATACACCTTGTGCTCTAGAAGGTGCAAAGTAGTGCATATTGGCTTGCTTATGGAACCTGTCTGTCAATGGTTAGAGTGTACTTTCAATACCTTATCTACTTGACATTACCTGAATGTACCTTATACCACTTTGTACTCTACCTTACTGTTTTTTCTGCATCAAATCACCTGCAACATAAGAGGGTTTATTGATGGATTCATATTGTCCATTAATCTCTTTTTTAAGTTATAAATTCTAGAAAAATCTCTAAACCTATTTCTGTACTCAAATTCAAATGTATGTAATTTTTTACTTAAAATGAAGTTTATAGGGTCCCTTTTTTATGAATAAAAAGGACTCGGAGAGTCTTTGCATGGTCAAAAAGTTACCTAGACATACTCAACAAAGGGATATGCCCTTCCTTTTTATAATCTTAGGGAGGGGGGGAAATCTAAACTAATAGATATTATCTTGACTTAAGAAGAATAATGTAAAACTTCAGACGGTGATGGAGTCCAAGAATCAAATAAAAAAATATTTAACTATTGCAATTGGTTCATATGTTCTATTCTAGATCCTTTATCTCCATGTATTCAAATACAATGTTTAGGCATGGGAAACTAGATCTGGAAGCTAGTAAAAAAAAACTGAGCTATGTAATCAAATATATTGACCAGGAAATAGCAAACCTAGTTGTCTTTTCCATAATTTTTTTTTACCTCAAACTTGCCATGTGAATTTGTTTTTTCTTTAGTGGGTTCGTACCAACACATCGTCGACAGAGGCAAGTTGGAAAACCTAAGGAAGTAATTAAAAACGAATGCCCTTTGGCATCGTCGGACGGTCAAGAGCTCTTGGATCTCAAACCCACTAAGATAGGACTACATACCTAACCCTATTGACCATTTGAGATTTGGACGTTGAGACTCAAAAAAAATACGGCTCAACTTATTTATTCAAACCTCTTCTTACCCACTCCAAAAGAACGCAAGACCCATTAGGCGTTGGCTCCCATGAGGAGGATCATTTAAATGAAGTAATTCAGACCAGAAAATATGATTCCTGAAGATTATAGTATTATCTTTGATCTTTTTAAACCCTGATTAGCTTTTGCGTCTTATCTCTTTCAGACGTTCACTATCGTGTCTTTTGTCTGAAATCTCCAAACAATTGTTAATATGAAATACGTGAATAGAAAAAGGTTTTTTTGTGATTCATTTTGACGTAGAACTGAATAATCCATAGCCACTTCTAGCAAGGGATTTCAGAGACCCGATCACAAAATCAATCAAAGGTAAGAACTAGACATCATATACAACAAGAAGACTGTTATAGGCTTAATCTGTATAATTGAGAGAATTTCTGAAGGAAAAGAAACCCAAAAATCTACCAGCTAACAGCTACCTATAAACAGGCCCACGTTGCCTCCATACATCTCTACAAAACTGCCACAAAAAGAAGACTGTTACACGCTTGATCTGTAGAAGTGAGAGAACTTATTAAGGACAAGAAACCCAAAAATCTACCAGCTAAATGCTACATATAAACAGACCCACGTCGCCTCCATAAAAACATCTCAACAAAAACTTAAAACATAACTACAAAAAATACATCAAGAAGAAGACTGTTACATGCTTGATTTGTACAATTGAGAGAATTTCCCAAGGAGAAGAAACCCAAAAAATCAACCAGCTAACATCTACCTAAAAACAGACCCACGTCGCCTCCATAAAACATCTCTACAAAAACTAAAAACATATCAACAAAAAATACATCAAGAAGAAGACTGTTACATGCTTGATTTGTACACTTGAGAGAATTTCTCAAGGGGAAGAAACCCAAAACCCTACCAGCTAACATCTACCTAAAAACAGACCCACGTCGCCTCCATAAAATATCTCTACAAAAACAAAAATCATCTCTACAAAAACAAGACTGTTACGTGCTTGATTTGTACACTTGAGAGAATTTCTCAAGGGGAAGGAACCCAAAACCCTACCAGCTAACATCTACCTAAAAACAGACCCACGTCGCCTCCATACATCTCTACAAGAAGAAGATCAACTACGCAACCGCAGGCTCAGCCGCGTGAGAATGAACGCCATGGCTGGGCCTCCTACTCCAGCACCCACCCGCTCTCTCCTCCGTCGCCTCGTCCAAAGCTATCTGCTCCTGACGACACTCCTCGCTGCAGAACGCCGAGTCGCCGCGGTACATGAATATATCACGGAATCGCCCCAGCGGCCTTCGGCAGAGGCCGCACACGTCCAAAAAATGAACGTTTTTCCCACTGTTGGACGGCCGGCACGGCGAAGAAAGAAAGCTCGACCCGCGGAAAACTACGCTCTTTCTCCTCACCAAAGTCGACGTGCAGAAGGCCGTCTCCACGCCGCTCTCCGCTGCCGAGCTATTACCCATATCTCACTGAATGTGCGTTGTGTGGGGGGGGTATCCTTTGTGAGAATTTATATTTCTTTGCCTGGAAGAGGAGATAATAATGGAGAGCGGTGGGTGGGAGAGAAACAATGGGTCAATTCTGGGTTCGATTTTGATCCGATGGGCGTTTTCTTTGTGCGTGTCGCTGCCGGTTAGCCGTGTGGGAGGAGGGGCCGGTTGCGCTTCTTTCGTTCGAACTGAAAATACGACGTCTTGTCGTTGCATGAGGGTGGCTGGCCCCATGCGGGCCAGACGGAGGGTAGAATAGGGTTGCAGACCCTTGTTTTATCGTTCCGTTTGATGGGTTTTCAAGGAAATAAAAGTTGAGAAAATTTCGCTCCAATATATTTTGTTTTTTTAAAGAAACAAGCCTTGGAGCTGCCGATTTTGCTTCCTTTCTTTGCGTATTTCATCACTCTTCTTCATGAAAAATCAATAAATTCATGAGTTAGTCCCAGATGTGAGTTCAAGTTGATGTTGAGATGACTAACATGATGTTAGTTTCTACTTTCTAGGACCGAGGGATGAACCTGAGGGGTTTGGATTAGGTTCTTCGAAAGTGATTTCTTTTGACCTAAGTTGTCTCCAAAACTGAAAGCATATTTATATAGTAATTAAGTTCTATTCCCATGACATCTTGTCATTGCATGGAGATTTTTTTTTTGGCGGAAGCGTGTCCAATGACGGACTGTTCTGTTAGTTTCTAGCCTTATTTTATTTTATATTTCTGTTTGATGGGTTTTCAGTAAACTAGTAAATTATCATTTTTTCCCTTTAAAACTCATCTGTACCATCAGATTTTTACATTTTTGTTTTGGAAATAAAACATAAGACCTGCTTCTTCTGGCGCAGGATTTTTCAGATCTTACATTTTCTGTGGGCATGTTTCATCTTTCATATTAAACTTTGATGACTCGTTGTCCACATCTTATTGAAGAATCTGTATTTTTCATGAGTTGGCCAGGATACGAGTTCGAGTTGATGAATTAGATCATGTTGAATTGATTATGATCTGCTTTACTTGTTGTTTGTTTCTTGGCCCATGGGTTGAATTTGAAAGGTGTGAATTAGGTCATTCAAAATCGAATAATTTCAACCTGAAGTGTCCCCAAAATTTAAAGTATCTTTAAATCGTGCTAAATTTGTATTTCCTTGAATGCAAACATGACATAATATCATTACATGAAGCGTTATTTGCTGGAAGCTTACTACTGCCATGAAAGGCCAGACAGACAAGGAAGTAGTGTTGCAGACCTTCTTTATTTCATTATTCTTTTTGCCTGGATTTTAAAGGAAATATAAATTAAGATTTTTTCACTTTAAAGCTCATCTGCCTTAAATAACTTTTTTAAAAAAATCATGTTTTTCCTTTTTTATTTTAGAATAAATCATGAGACATGCTTTTCTGTATGGAGAAGTATTGCAGACCTTCCATTCCATTTGTTATAATTTCATCTCTGATATTCCAACTTCCTGATTCATTTTATGCATATTAGTGGAGGATCTATAATATCATCATTTAGTTAAGATGTGAATTCAAGTTGATGCATTGACTAATATTGAGTGCGATTATGATTTCATTCATTTTGGGAACAAGTTTTCAGTTTTTAAGCCTAAGGACTCCATTTAGCCTAAGTTTTCCCCAACCGTTAAACCTCCTTTATGAAGTATTGAATTCAGTCTGTTCTTTATGGAAATTGGATTTTAATTTATGTCTTAGTGGTTGTTCTTTCTAATTTTCATCATAGTTCCACCTAGATCTTCTCAAAAGATTGGGATAGGCGAGGTTGAGGAACTCAGTGATGACATGAACTTCAAAATATAAATAACTTAAACACGTTTGCCTTTAATATTTAATACATAAAATTCATATTTGATTTTTCTTGGATATATTATTTTTCCTAATAGGGTAACCTTCAGAGTGAAGAGAATTTGAAGCACATAAAAATCAGAACACAAATCACGAAGAATATTATTTTGGCATTTTTCATCTGAATTTGATAAATACGATGATATTATTACACTAGTTTGTATGTTATTTATGAATTCTAGTAATAGAAAAATCACTCTGTGCTTTTAAAAATAATAATTATGAAATCAAATTTCCACTTCAATGAAAGGGTTATAATATCTTTGTTATTTAGAATTAGAGAAAATTGATAAACTTTTAATGCGTCAAATCCATGAGAGTTTGAGTTGAGTTAGGTTGTTGATGGGTTTGACATATTAATTAAAGGGATATCATAAAGGGTGATGTTAAATGAAGTATTTTCTTTTGGAATAGAGGTACCTCAAAATGTGAATGTAGTGACTGATAATGACTCACATCACATAAATATTAAGTTTAGGAAATAAGTAAAGATATGTAATAAACTTGAATGAATACACAAATAAAGATTGAAGTTAAATTTAATTATTTTAATACTTAATGATAAATAATAGTTTGGAGAATAAATAAGCTACAAAATTATTATTTACTACACTTCTTTAGTATTTACTATTTTAATAATTTGGAGACAAGTTGGGCGACTAGCAGTCGATTTCTTTGATAAGTTGAGATTTTAGTTTGATGAAGAGCATATGAAAGTTTTTTTTAATGAAATAGATACTAAATATAATATTATATGAAATAATGATTAATATGTTAGTGTAGTCAATACTAATTATGCGATTGAATAAGAATTGGTTCCATTTTTGGGATCCCATAGCTTGAAAGTCGAGAGATACTTAAAATCAATAAAACAGAGTGAGCGTGTAGATTTATTTGAAAATTGTGAAAATAAATTAAATAGTTTGGGAATATATTTGTAATAAAAAAATATTGAAAGAAGTCTAAAAATTAAATTGAGCTTGGAAATTGAAAGTGAGATATACATAGAAAAGATCATTATATGGATTGCTTTCATGAGTGGAACATATTTGGATTCTCAAATCTTCAGATAAGTATATCTGAAATTTGAACGTAGCTTGGTTTTAGGGAGTATCTAATCCATAATTTCTTGAATAATTTGATAAAGCTGTCCATGTGAGTCCTCGGGAACACGAGAAAGAAGTAATGAAGTCAAGCTTCATAAGATTGAAGTGATATTTCATTAAATAAATAATTAAATATTTTTCATAGTGGATAGAAATATAAATTAGGCAAATAAATATGTTCACAGAACAAAAAATACATGGGGACAGAATCAGAGAGTATTGAAAACCAGTGAATAACCGCAGGTCATACAATTTATCCTGGCACAGTCTATATAACATAATATTATGTTTTTCCTATGTTATCAAACTTATTATTCAATAGTATGGATAATGGAAGAATGGAGTGGAAGAAGAGGGAGGAATGGAGAAATATAGAGAATTGATTCGTGTTGAGAGAATGGTGGATTTGAGAGATTTTGTAATGAAAAAAAAATCTAATGAAATCAAAACAAAGGGAATAGGGTTTACACTATCCATGGAGAGGATTACAAGGAAAAAACCAATCCAAATCCTCACACTATCCCCATTTTTTCCGCCAGTCCTAGGCCGGGTGATGCTGGATCTGCGGAGAGGTTGAATCTTTGTTTGATCTTGCTTCCAAAAGAAGCTTCAACACCAAACTATGCAAAGTTTGGGACTTGACCTCTCCCATTCCTTCTAGTAGCCTGATGCTAAGAGAGGGACAAAAAATAGCCGAAAATGAAGAAGAACAATCTTTATAACTTATTTGGGTCTCTAGATCAAGGGTTGAGGCTTAATTTCTTTGGTGCCTCTAAATGATTGGAGGATATTAAATCTGCAGGCCACGACCATAACTACCTCCTTAAGAAGCGGAAGAGTCCTTCATCTAGATGTGGTCTCCATGACCACCCCCCATTGAGTAGGGGTGAGCAATCTCCAAGAGGAGGCGACCTCACCCTTTCCTAAAAAGGCAGGTTTCTTTCTAGAATAGGAAGAAATAAGTTTATACAAATTGAAAGGGAAGAATGTCGACCTCCTTGAACCTTCAATAATGCTTTCGACCACCTTTGACTTTTCTATCATTACTATGAGTACCTTTCACTTCTAATAAAACGAGACTGACTAGTGTCCTAAAAAGGTGGAATGAGTTGACTTCCCTGAGGAGGTATTTGAGTAACCTTTTCAAAGAGAGCCCCTTTTATTCCTCTTTGTCTTGATACTTTTCATCCTGGCTCTCATAAAATATCTCAGTCCTCGCATACACATAAATTCAAGAAAGTGTAATAAGCTCACCATTTGACTTTAGGAAAGTCAAATAATATAAGCACAAAATAAGCACAAAATGTCTTAAATGATCCATGATAGGGTTAGTCTCATAATATAAGCACAAAATGTCTTAAATGATCCAAGATAGGGTTAAGATTCTTAATTCATGTAAGTTCCATATTTCATTTTGAGATAAGTATTTTTGCATGTTTTCAGGATGAATTATTACTCAAATGTGGTATTTTGATGCAAACACGAATTCATGCTTATCACGGGCCATGGTAAACGTACTTTTAATTGGGTAGAAATAAATAAATCATACTAAATTAAATATTATTGAGTGAAAGCTTAGTATCATAACCATTACGAAGATCATTGATATTTGACCAAACACTTAATGAGGGAAACCCTTGATTGGTTAAATTTTTAGACAAGGAAGAATTAATTTGACTCGTGAAATGATAAGGTCAATGATCAGCTGTATGATTTATTGATTAAAGGGTAAATAAAAATTGTCTTGTAGAATAATATGAAATAAATTATATTTTATTTGTGGATGATGAGGGCAATTATGAATGGTTTATTTATGGGTTTGGGGGATTTTAATATATTTAATTAGTTAAAATTAAAATTTTTAGTAATTTGTAATTTCTGAAATCTCAATTTTGAATTGAATATAAAATATATATGAAAATATCATAATTTCCTGTTTAATAGGGATGTTTTTTATTGAGATTAGGGTTAACTTTTTTTAATTAAACTTAGGAAATCAGACCAAGCCAATGCTGATGATTTATGATTCATTGGCTTAACAAATGTTTTTTACAAATTCGGTATGATCACGTGGAAAAATATAATGAATCTTTAGCAACTGTTGTGTTAGGAACTCATGAGGTTGCCATAACTCATAAGACTGTTTTGATAGCTGAAAGAATAATTGTTTTTGAAAATGTAAATATGAAATATAAATAAAGATTGGCATGCATGTCTTGAATTCTATGTTTAAATTTTGTACTCACACTTGTTGATTGTTGATGACTGTCATTGGCTACCTTAGAGCTGCCACCACCTGTGAAGGAAAACTTAATATATTTTAGGGCTACTTTACTACAGTAATGTTTTCTCATGAAGCTTTGATATAGACATACCATGCCATAATTTTATTGAATCTTTTATGGAAATGGTATTTTAACAACTAAATTATATTATTCTAATGATATTTTTGACAATTATTTTCCAAATTTGAATTTGATAATTTTATGACTTAAAATTACTTGTAGACCGCGCCGCAGACATTGGCATCCTGCACACATGGCCTACCCTGATATGTCGTGTAGGCGCGTTGACGGGCATGAGTTCCATGTGGGCATTGGTCTTAAAGATCATGAACGGGCATCACTAGTCATGTTATGTGCTGTGGTAGCATGAACAACTTGGCTTCCTATCCCGAGTCTAAGTATACGGGGTTTCCCCTCGGGAAAATCTGCCCACGTATTCCGTACACTTATTGTGCAGGAATGCCACATACTCTAGGGCCTTACACCAAGACATAGATTAATTAATCACAGATTTATTTAACTCAATAAACGGATAAATTTACTAAAATGTGAGGTGGGAAGGTAGACCACATATTACATGAGATACATATAATAGTTTTCAACTCTTTCATGGAACATATTTTTCATCCGTTACTGTCTACGTATAATACTTCATCTGTGTGATACTTTTGATTGCCTTTAGGCATGGTCAAATATCAAAACGTTATTGGTTATCCAAGTTAGAACATGCATGGTGAAGTCATTGTAAAAAACTTTTCATATTTCCTCAATCTTGGTAAATTTTTACTTATTTTTCTTCCTTGAGTTTGTCTCCTCTTACATCGAGGGTGTTCCCATCTTGACCACTCAATCACCTTCATAGCTTGGTTTGTACATCCAAGCTAAGGCTGTTCGGACTCTTAGGTTATACTCAAAGTGAAATTGTTAATCCAAAAATCATCCTTGGTGTTTGAAACCTGAAGACCATGAAGAAAAATGTGACATGAAAGTTTTGTGTGAAGCCATACAGGGATTCATACAGATCAAATCATCTAACTATTTCCCTAAAAAACACCCACAATCCCTCCTTAGTTTCAACATAAAAATGGTTATGGGATCAACCATCATCAACATATGAATATGATTATATAGTGTTATTATATCTTGACATTTCAATATCCCTCACAATTTTCCAACAAGTTGGAACTTTAAGGATATGCGTTTAAAGAAAATTTCTCCCCATAGTATGATCTCATCATAAGTAATGTATCATAGCATCCATCCATTGACTTCATGATAATCACCTCATATCATTAATATAAAACATATTATTTATTAACTTAAAAGAGACATACAAGTGTAATTGGTTTGTAGGCTTTCTAATTTCATTACATAGGATATTTAGGGAATTGTATTCATTACATAGGATACTTTTATGTATAAAATAAAAATGAAGCAAATATCATATGGTTCCTATCTAGGTATACGAAGAGGACCTCTGTTGTCATTTTACTCACCAACTGTCCAACATGCATCATTTTCTATGAAGTTATTCAATATTTATTATCCCTCAAATCAGAATGAATATTGAAAACTTAAACAATTATAAATTAATTTACCCAACCTCAATATTGTATTATTTTTTATTCAATTTATCATTTTGATATAATAGAGGGCTTTCTCTCTTTAGCTGAACAATTTCAAATATATATCTTAATCCAGGTTACAAAAGTAACTAATATATGTTATTTCAAATTAAAATTTACCTGGTAAAATTCAATCTCAATGCATTGATGGGGTTCATGTTTCTAGGATCACCTTAGATATGCTAATAATCAAATCATTTTTTTCATACATTTGTAAAACTTGAACAAAGTCTATAATCTCATACTATGCTTATCATAAAGTTATTATAAAAAATTTAACTTCCAGATTTATAATATCATTTTATAATCTCATATATGCCTATCAGGGTAAATGAAACATAATTAGAATAAAAATGGAAGTCATTAAATAAAACATTAAAAAAAATTATCTAAGTTTATATTCATTTTTTAATTTTGTCTCCTTTTGTTGTTGTAACTAGAACAGATGATGAGAGCTAAAAATATATAGAGTAGCAGATGATTGAAATTTTATTTATCAGAAGACCAATTCATAAGCATAAAAATTTTATTAGGAAATCAAACTGATAATTTTCATAAAAAATATTAAAACTTAAGTGAATATGTAAAATATTTTTTAAAATTATCAATTTTAGATATTTTGATTTTTTCTAAGGGTAGAATATGTAATCCTTCGCAAAAGAATGAATTCTGATTTATAGTTTTAAAAGATAATAGCGAAAAATATTTTATGGGTGTTGGATGAAACAAAATGATTTCATTGTGAATGGTGATATCTGTATATGTATGGTAAGAGAAAAGTTTATGGTAAGATATAAAAAGAAAATATATAGGTTGGAGTTATTGTCTCTAACAAAATGATTTGTATTAAATAATGTAGATCCATGTTATTATCACTTGTCACTTTATCATTTGTGGAATCATTATTAGGTAACTTAAAAATCATTGATGAGAGGGACCTAATTTTATAGATCCAAATTAACTTGATTATTAAGTATTAAAAATTTGAAAATTAGAAATAAAATCCTATTTATATATTTTAATACAAAATCACTTTTTAAATAAACTTATGATTGTTATGTTGTTACTTATGGCACATATATGAAATAAATGAGATGATGTCATAGCATACACTTATAATTAGTATAAGCCAATATCTTATTCATATGTCAATGGTATGTGTGAAGTTAAGGAATAAGGTTTTTCCAAGATAATCATCTACCAAATAACTAACTCCATGATGTCAATTCTTTTTGTATTATCCTTGATCGAATATTGTAATGTTAAATAGAAAATGTTAGGAGCATACTTAGATTCTCCGAAAAGCAAAAATAACATTTTGTAGCCTATGAAATGTGTTGTAAAATGAAATAAAAATTTAACTTCAAGGATAAGGGTCTGTGCATTTGAGTGAAAATCCTTAAGTTTTCCATGATCATTAAAAGTGGATTATCACAGGTGTAGCTTAAGTCAATGGCTTTGACATCAGCTCGTACCTAATTATCAATATCAATTATGTGCTTATAAAGATACCAACTTCATGTGTTTCAAAATGGCAACTCACACGAAGTGGATGACTGCCTTCATGTACATGAAGTCATCTAACATTTGAGAATCTGGTCAATTCACCAACTCAATTTAGGACTCCAGATTTGTATGACCTGTTGACAAAAGAATTCTATGTTGTTGGTGACACATTATTTGACCAGTCGAATGTGATGACTAGCATGGACTCATCTACCTACCGTCGGTATTTATACCCAAATTAAAATATTATTTTATAAAGCTTAAAAAATATAGATGAATGTAAATTAATATTTTTAACAATATGATTTTATATATTTAAAAATTTTTAAAAGATTATTTTGAATTTAAATTCATGGACAGGGTGTAATTATAATTTTAACCCTTTATGGGTTATGAAATAAATTAAATAATTATAATTATGCCAGCCCAAAATTAAAGCAGTTATCTGGTCTCATTTTATCTAATATCAAAAAAAAAATTCCGCATTGAAACATTATTGGCCTTCCCATTTAATATTTTACTATTTGCATTTTTATTACGATAAAAATTATTTTTAAGATCCATGAAAATCATAGCATCTAGAATTGTATCAGTTGATTTAGGAGTAAAGAATTTATTAGGATGATTGAGGAAGCAAACTTAGCGGTTTTAGTTTGTCATTGTAATTTATTTCATTCCTGTCGAATAATACTTTAATTAGAGAGTTAAAAGTTGAAAGTCGAGTAGCAGAGATTAAGGTGGTCTCTTCTGGTAATGTCATCTAGAGATATAGTTAATTAAAGAGCTAGAGTAATGGATTACAGATACTAAGATAATAATAATATAATGTGATTTTATTATTAATACACAGACTGTAGGTGGATATTGGTAGAAATGGGGAAATATTATGTATAGAGGATAGAGAGGATATTTGGAAATATTAGAGAAAGTAAGAGTTGTCACAAGAGGGAAAAGAAAGTGAAAGTTGACGGAGATGAAATTGGCACACTGGGTGTTTTTTTAAAAATGCCATAAATGAGGGACATAATATTTATCTTTATTTTTATAATGAAAACCGACCATTTGTATTTAACTATAAGGAAAAATAGTATAATGATATTGTCACCAGATTATGGAATTGTGTAAAATTTGAAGATTTTTATTGGATTAAAATGAGGAAACATGGCTTTAAATTGAGATAATCACTAAGAGTTTGATGAAATGACTGAGAGAAATACAATCCTTTGGTAAAAGTTAATATTTATTATTTTTGTAGCTTTCTACTCATATGTATGACTTATATGAAATGTAATTCAATGACATTAGATGTCGACAATGTGTTGGATGGTCACTGTGAACTTCAGACATTGAATGATCAACAATGTGATCCTTCAGGTTTGTCATTCATTTACCTTCTCCCCTATCACCTCTCTCGACATCCTTTCTTCAAGTTCAGGCCTTTCAGAACATGTGACCGAAAGAATCAATGAGAAATCAAAAGAAAGAGGAGGATATTGCAGCATTTATGATTTAGAATAAATTTTCTTACAGTTAGAAAGATGTACACAAGGGTGTTGCAACCCAGGTTTTATATGATTTAAGATGTCATGTCATCTTCCATTGTATTGGGATCATTCCAAGCACATTTTGGCCTCATCAACTTTGCTTGGTGAGCTTTTGCCCCACATGTTCTTTCCCTTTGATACGTTTTAGCACTCCATGCCTATTGGTCACCTAAAATAAGAAAAATGAAATGAGATTGAGGATTCAAAAAGGACCCCTTTGAGATGGGCTAGAGGCTGGGTTATTGCGGAGCCACATATCATTTCCCTCTTCTTTATTTCAAATGGTGGCCCATGAGCCATGATTAGTATCTACTTGTACTGGCCCAAGGCCTGGTCCCCATATGAACTTTCTTTGG
This sequence comes from Wolffia australiana, assembly GCF_029677425.1. Taxonomy (NCBI): domain Eukaryota; kingdom Viridiplantae; phylum Streptophyta; class Magnoliopsida; order Alismatales; family Araceae; genus Wolffia; species Wolffia australiana. Next base: position 12,789,164 of record NC_135844.1, read on the forward strand.
CATTCACGTGGAGGACCCTTGCAATGTGTTACCTTTAGGGTTGTATTACAATGTGATCATTGTACTTCGGTTGCTTGTGGTGGAAACTATGGCTTTGCAGCGGCTATGATTGCCCCCACCGGCTACTCTCAGCTGCAGATAATATCATTGAGTTTTATTACGAAGAAAGGGCAAAAAAATTAAATCTTAGTATTCAGAGTTCTTTTCTCATTGACCCTTAAATGATGGAAAAATTAAGAAACATTTTTATAATGCATTAATGCATGAAATGGTATTACTCATTAAACATTAGGACATGCATCTTAATTAGTTGTTTTAGGCATAATATAACCTTTAAAATCGTAAAATGGATCCATGAGTTTGGATATGTCAAGGATAACAGTTAACTTATGATTTACATCATTCTCAACTCATGGAATAATAATACATGTATTTTTACTGTCGTTGCAAATATAATTCACCTAGAAGAAATGAGATTTTTAATTATTTTAAATCACTCAAATATATGGGTAATAGGAGTGAGGTCGCATCCACAATGTCTAGCCTTCAGAGGTGAATCTAATGATTTTGTTAGGATTTGGGATAATAAGATGATGAGATGAGTGATTGGAGAAGTTAAATATATATAAGAGATGAGTGATACTAATAATAATAATAATAATAATAATAATAATAATAATAATAATAACGTGAAAGGGTAAAAAATAAGTGATTAGTAAAGTGATTAAAAGCGGAGATAATTTAAGATAATATGTGATAATAAGCAATAGTAAATGGTATTTGGGAGATTTAGGAATAAGGAGAGATAATATAAGATGTTATTTATATTACTTTTAAGTTTAGTATTTTCATAGATTAAGAGATAGTTAGGAAGTAGGCTGTTGAAATGAATTTATGGTATTATAATTGAGGATTATAATTGAGAATTATGTTCTGACTTTGAATTAAAATGTAACATAAATAAGGTGGAGAGAGATATTAGTAAGTATACTATGATTAGTAGGTTACATGTAAAGTAGAAGAGATAGATATGGTGAGTAAAGAGATAGTAGATTTAGGTAATTAGTGAATAGGATTTTGTTTAAGAGAGATGTAAGATAAGGAAGCAAATAGATTGGTGGAAAGAATTAGCATTGATAGGGGGGATATATTATTTAATTATAAGTAGGTTAGTGAAGTAGAGAAAGCTATATATATATAGGAAGACTTTAATATTAATAGAGATAGGGGTTGTACATATATTATTTAGTTTTAGAGGGGTTTAAGAAATTTAATGGTGAAGAATAGGTTATAACCAAAGAATACGTTTTTATAAGTTCAGATATTTAATTTGTATTTTTATATAATTTTTATGAAGGAGTATTAGGGAAAACAAGATAAGTCTGTTGACACATGGTAGGTCATCGATAAAATGCCTCAACGAGGCCACAACATGAAAACACGATGAAATAAAGTTTTTCTTTGAATACAATGAAATTTACTCAATTTATTACGGTCATAAACTAAATTTCATCCAGATAAAGTCAAGAAGAGTACCAAATCTTCCGTAAAGTGAAGAACAAAGGGTGGGGATGCCGGTCGCCACCCACTAACCTTGGTTTGCAATTTTCCCCTCTTCTCCAATGTGTTGACACTGTTCTTGGTCTTCTTAAGCCTCTTCTAGCACTGTTGTAAAGCTTCCAAACCCTTTTGAGGCTGTCACGACCTCAGATGGCTCAAGAACCGCCAACAGGTCTTCGCCATTCACCTTATTGCGATGCATTAGACATCAAAAATAAGATTAAAAGGTCAAGAGAGAAACTCTCTTGGCCCTCTAATAACTGGACTTTGATCCAACAGCTCTCCCTAGCCGTTGGATTGGCATATGGTTCCCCCCATCACTAGCCTCTGTTGGTTAGCCGAGGGGGATGGGGAAGGACTGGTTCATCCCCTGACTGTTCAATGTCTGGAAAAATGGGCCAACAACAGCAATTTTGTTGCAGCGGTGGACTAATGCAGTATGGTGCATCACTTTGTGCCACATCACTAGCCTAATCTGTGGCCCTATTTGCATTTTGTGCTCTGATTCATCACTTTGTGGGCCTATTGTTTGCATCAGTAGTGGTGGAAAATTAGAAATCTAAAGATAAAAAATAAAAAATGAAATTTTATCTAGAATTTGGACTATTTGATCTTCCTTCAGGAGATTGGATGGCCGAGATCATATCATTTCATTTAAATCAGCCTGTTATTGCTTGGGCTTCAGGTTCGGCCGGTCCCAAGCCTGGATATGGATTCTTTGTTCTTTCCTTAAGATCATTGCCAGACAATCTTTCTATCATGATGGATGTCTCACCCAGTGCGAATCTGAAGAAGGCTATTGTTGGCAATCCCATATTTGAAGAATTAGAAGCATGGATTGCTATATAAACACATTTTAAATAAAAACCATCATCCCCCGTGTGCGTGTGGATTATCTATATTTTGGGCTTTATCAGAGCTACATATGGGCTGCTTTGTGGGGCAGTCTATTAGCCTTCTCAATCAGTTGCTGCTACCGAGGTTGTGGCCCTTTTCGGTTGTAGGTGGACTTGAGGGCTCCTGCACTTACCTACCTGTTGCTGGGTTTAGTGCTGCCGCCTCTAGCACTTGGCCTCCTCTAAACCACATTTATTTATTTACCTCCAGCCCTTTAATAAAATAACACACTAACAAAATAATTCAATCCATTAATATTGACAACATTAAAACATAATTTTCAGGCAAATAATTGGGCATGTAATGTGCTGTTTTAACATGGTAGATCAGTTGAGGCATGAACGGTCAATTTGTACTAAAATTACTAATATATATGAAATGATGCAAAAAATACTTTTAAAATGTGTAATTTTACATGACTCATTTTGGATTCATTAGAAACCTTGGCCTAAAGATAATATCTTATATTGTTTCTACTTATTCTTCAAGTTTTGGTGAACAAATAATATTTGGCTAATATTCATAAAAATTCATAGAATCTAAAATCATGCCATTTTATGCATGATTAAATGATTTATAAGGAAAAAAAGATAAAATTGAAAAATCATATAGAAAATAAAATATCCAACATGTGGGATGATTTACAAGAGACTGATGCAAGGACTCATTACGCAATCAAGTTTTTCTTATCTTTAGGTTCTCCTGACTTTGTGAATAGTTTACTCATAAATTTTCATGAAGTATTTTGAAACATATAGGAAGAGGAGGAAAGAAGAGGTTAGGCAATATTTCAAACAACGAATCTATATTTTTGGAAGGTCTTTAAGCGCTGATGAATTTCATCCTTAGAAAATCATGTCTGCATCAACATAGAAGAGCATGTGGAGATATCTTATAAGGAAGGAGAATAAGGAGATAGGGAAAACCAATTAGATTGAACCATTTTTTTTATACTTGGGTGAATGTTCAAAGAATTTTCTTGAGCTAGGTTGAGTGTGTTATTATTATTAAATATCCTTCAATGCCTTTCTGGATGAAATTATTGCCATACCTCTAAGTTTTTAGACTATACAAACTTTGAGTGGAACCTAGTAGGCTTTTGGGGGTCAACTAGTGAAGGGTTTGGGTGTTGAATAAGAGTACGCTTTGGGGGCTGAGTCAAAGGAGATAAATTATCATTGTTCCCTGTTAGACTTTGGGGGTCTTGGAAAAAATAGGTATGCCAACCTGTTATTTTGTTGATATCCTTGTTACACCTTTTTCCTATTATTTTTCTTGAAGGGTTTTCACACAAACCTTGCTAGGGCTTATCATCACATTAGGCTGGATACCCCTAGAGAACAGTTAAGGACACGCCATGCAGTCTAGAAACAATCTATGTGTATACCCTGTCATGTATCTTAATTTATAGATATTTAGACCATAGCACAAATTGCTACTTAGATTAGAATAAAGAAAAGTTAAACAACCTAAGTCAAATGTCCCTTTAGGTCATACATTATCTAGTTAAAGTACAAGTGGTATCGGAGCCTACTAAGACATAGAACCATAGTTGATGCTTAGGAGAAGACACTTCGGCTGGGGAAAGTGACTTTAGGTCTCATACATTTTATGAATCAAACTTGTCGTAATGGAATAACATGATAAGAATGTGTGATGGATTAGGAGATGACCTTGATATGGTTGATAAAAAGAACTTAACACTTAACTCCAAGGCCATGAACATCATCTCATGTTATACATAACCTATAGTGTATGACAATATGTCTTCCCTCATTACTTCCAAATAAATATGGGATAAGTTATGTACCATCGATGAAGGTACATCCAGGGTAAAAAAACCACTTTATTTATCTAATCATTGAGTTTGAACTTTTCAGTATCAATGAAGGTGAGAAGATCAATGAGATGATGATTGTACGAGCTCCTAAACTCAATGAGGTAATTTGATAATTCATTTAAAAAATTGATATTAACTCCAAAGTATTGAGTTATCTTTTTTCAGAATGTAGTCTGAAGGTAATAGTAATTAAAGATGTTCGTTTAGGTGGCCAAGGAATAACCTTGGGGGGATTAGCTTCTCTATGAATATTATATTTTTTATTTTTAATTAGCCTAGGATTTTTCTACGTAAGAAATCAGGTAGAGAAATTGGGAGACACAATTATTTTTTTTAGACAGCTTAGGCTAATTGTTGATGCTGTTCGGGGGTATCTGTCATGAGGTGATGATGTGCCCTAACCATGTTTGTGTTAATGCCCCCCAAGCAAATCACTTGGAAATTGGGCTGAACAAGGATACCAAGAAAAAGAAAAAGTTGATGAAGCTTTGTCATCCTCAACCCCAAAAACTTCTACGGAATGACATCGCTTGATCTACTTCAACTTGACCCCCAAAGGCTTCTTCTTATGGCCCCGAAAGCCTTAACCTGACCCATCTCAAAGATCTAGCAATAACAATATATTTTTGAACAATCTCTTCTCCTCAATAGCACTTAGTATGACAACTAATTAAATAGTATTCAAGACATGGACCAATTTTGTGTATTTCAACAAGAATACTTTTATATCAAAATTTTATTAATTCTGTTGAGGATCTTAACTTAATGGAGCCTAAAATATGTATCCAACCAAGCTCAAGAATCCACCAAGAGTATAGGGATGAGAGTAAACAAAACCCACACACTGATTTGGGGAAAATAGCCTTCTTGAACAGGATGATAAGTGTTCACAATATAGGTCCAAAACAGCAAGTACAAAAGGGGACAATAGAAAAAGTTCACCAAAGGGACTAACCAACAAGAAGATACACACTCGGTGTCACCTTCTCCCAAAAGTCCCTTTTCAAGATGCTATATTGGAGACTTCTGTGACTCTCCAAAAGCTAAGCTTGAACCCTCCAAGGTTGCTCACAGGATGCTCTCAAGAATGCCTTCATGAACTCCTCTAGAATTCCCTCAGACTTCGTCCCCACAAGATGAGGTAGACACCTCCTTTTATAGTGCTCCTTGGAAGCTTCTAGAAACCTCCCTCTATAGAAGGTAAAAAATGATCTCTTGTCAAGGGCATACTAGTAATTTTTCAAAGAATTTAAAAAATGTAAAAAATAGATGATCTCTTCAAAGAATGTAAAAAATGGCTTCAAAGTCGCTCCAGGGATTCAGAGATCTCTATAAGTTCTGGACTGCATTTTTTGAAGGGCATACTAGTAATGTTTCAGAAGTGCAATAGTCATATGTAATGATTATGGTTACGCAATATAAAATAATAATAATTTTAATTTGAATTTATTATATTTATAAGTTTTCCATAACTTCAAAATACCTTTCAAGAGTTAAGAGCAAAAACTAGGCGTTATGCCAAGGATGTATGCTTTAACATAATCTTAAGCTTTAGGTATGTTTACCACATCAATTTAATTAATATATCACCTTTGGATAATAATATCTTCTTGTAATTAGTTTTCATTAAATCATTATTAAATTCAGCCTTAAATACTTCAAGGTAGTAATTAGGATTTTGAATAAGTTATTCATCAAAACAAATGAAGACAAATTGATACAAATACCAGAAAAGTGTTAGAAAATATTTTTATCTTCATGTCATAGAAAATACAAGTCCTAAATACATGATTTGATTTGTTTAGTATATGTTCAAACTAAGTAGCCTTTTAGTATAACTACGACTCCTATATTATGTTCACTTACAGTCAGTCAACTAGTTGACAGATGACCTGTTGTGCTTCGATCACATTCTTATTGAGGAATGCATCACTTTGAACATTCATCATAACACACATTAAAGCATTGTGCTAAAATGCCCTTAAATCTTAATCTTGAAAAGGGTTCAAGGACTTGGATGAAACACCCATTGTCGAGCTTTTGTGTTCACTCATTAGCCATGAGATGAACAAATTTAGGAGAAGAGAATCGATATCACATGATCAGGCTGGTCTAAGCAAGGAAGAAGAGAAGTTAAGGAAAGGAAACTTCTGGGTTAAGGAAGAGCTCAATTTTTGTCTATCCTATAGACTAGTTATTAAGAAATGATACCCTAGAATTGATGAGCTTAAGTTATTCAGCACTGTGATATCAATGGTCAAGTTCAATTCACGAATGGCAAATAAAGTTTACTGAACTCCACTAAAAGAGATATATATTTTTAGTGGAGATTGCATAACAAAGTTTAGTAGAATGACAGATGCAATTATTAGAGGCAATGTATGCCTTAGGGGCATAGTTAATGAAAGCCTCATCAACTTATGGCACATGCATATTGGTCATAAGCTATCATAAGCTACGGAAGCTGATTAGTAAAGGCTTAAAAAGGGGACTAGCTGCCAGATTTGAGGACACAAAGAAAACTGGCCTGACTTGTCCAAAGAGCAAAATGTGCAGAAAAGATTTTCCCCAAAGCTTCATTTCATCAGTAAGATGCCACTTTAGCTTATAGATGGGAAGTTCAAAAAGATTCTTAAAAAATGACACAAAAATAATTTATTTGAGCAAATGTGAGGCCAAACCTGAATGGGAAGATGAATTTTGTAGTCATGATTGATGAATACTTGAGATAAAACTAGGTACACTTACTAGCATAAAAATGAATAATTTGACATGTTTAAAAAAAAAAATCAAAGATAATTTAAACATAGTTCAAGTTGAATCATAAAGGGTGCTTATGAGACTGGATTTTAATTAGAGTCCTTGTGAATTTCTCAAAATGGAGGGAACCCATATTTTTTTCTGTTCAGATGTAAAAGCTACGTCCTGTATAATGATATGTGATAACGGAAAAATTATTGGATAATTTCTATAAAATTTACATAATTTTATAGAATAAAGTAATTTTAAATGTGTATTATCAAGATTCAAATGATTTAATCAATTTCTAGAGGAATATTCTGATTTTTGTGATTTTAATGGTATTTTTAACCATTTTTTCCATTTCATATTCGCAAATAAATTAATTTATAATTCAAAATATATTTTTTATGAATTTATTCACTATACATTCATGGATATATTAAATTTCAAATTAAAAAATATATTTATTATTTTTTGACTTAGTATTTATTTTCTTATGATTTATCAATGTAAGTTATCCCCAAAATTTTAGTGCACCACATATTGCTACTGGAATCAATCAAATGGCAACAAATCAAAATCACTGGCAATGATTAGTTGTGCTTATCATTGTGAAAAGGTGAAATTATGGCATCACAAATCATTATGACATAATGTCCCAATTATTTAAGGGAAATTTTTATTTGTTTGTGTAGGATTGATGTGGATCAATAGAAAAATGTGAGATTTAAATCAAAATAAAAATTGGTTTGTTGAACAATAAGAAAAATAATAAAAAAGCAGAGGGAAAAGTCAAATGTTGCTGAGGTACATGTGGCATGCACATTGTACCACCGCAAATGTTTAAAATTGTAATAATGTTAAGGTGGCACAGAAAAATGTGTTGCCACATCATGCAATCATTGGATGGTTAATGGTTTTTCTAGCACATATGATACATCCCAGCATGCCATTTATTGAAAAAATAATTCAAGAAGATGTAAGAAAGAGATGGTGACATGGCATGTGGAGACGTGTCGCTAGATCATAATGGTTAAATAAAGTAATATAAAGCTCTATTTTGTGTTTTTGTTCTGGTGGTACATGTGACACTCTTGGAGTTGCCGTTCATTAAGCTGGAGGAGGTTCCATCAATGGCAGTTGAGGTATCTCTTGGGCCTCGCAGCCGCCAACAAAAAATATGGAACTTAATATTTGCCAATGGTGAGGAGAGAGACTATGGGCGACAAAGATTGATCCAACTTCAAAGCTTAATATTTGACAATCCAGAAGGCCAATTGAATTGAAATTTTGAGGGATTCTTCTTCTTTAACCCTCTTTCCGTTCATGCACTTTGATCTTTAATAGAGTATATAGACTAAATTAATAGATTTTAAATTGAAGTTTTTTAGAATTTATAAGTTTTTTTTGTCTATTGAAGATATATTTATTTAAGGAGTCAAAAGTGTATAATTAAGTAATAAGTGTGTAAATTTTTTATAAAGAATGAATAGATGGAATTAGTATGTATTTAGACAATTAGTGATGACAATTTAGGTCTAGCATACCATTACAAGATAAGAATATTTATTCCACAAATCGGATTGATTGATACATCTTGAGTTTCTGTTACGATAGATCGATGTAACATTAGCTAGACCAATAGCTGCTTCAGCAGCTGCAATAGCTATAACAAAAAATAGAGAAAAAGCTCTTTTTAATTGTCGACTATCAAAAAAGTAATGGATTCTAGACACATTTATCCTTCCACTTGATTTTGACTCATGTTGGTAATTGAAAGCTAGCGAGTTTTTGATATCCCTCAAGCTTGTTCTTCATAACCTGGGTGTGTGGGAAGATGCAACAGAGAAGAGGTGGAATTTACCTGCACTAGAAAATTGCCATGGCAGAATGTATGGATCTAAAGTAAGTATCCTTGGTTTACGTTGATTCTTGTCAACCTCATTGTTAGCATAAATCAATTTCATTTTCACATCCCACCATCGCACCACATCCGTATACTCTCCTCTAACCATATCTTATGATCTTCATTTCACCGTTTCATTAATATCTTACTCATCATTTACATATATGACCAGTTCTTTATGTTGCTCCCATGTGTCCCTCTTGTTATTGTTACTTGATGCTCGCTCTTGCTTGATCTTATAAAATCCTAGTTATCACCATATACTGTCCATTAAAATCAGCATAGTTATACTACTAATTATCACTATCTCGCCTTGGATTTTCTTGTCTCTTGACTCTGTATTTTACATCCATTTCATATCATCAAACCAATCACTATTAAGAAAAGTAATAAATCCCTAATTACGATTCCATGTGGAGACAATCATTACTTATCACTTGCTTAATCTACTTAAGGACTTCATGTTTCTATTTTTATTGATTAAATTCAAAAATACCAATTTTGAATTAAACTCCTAATTTTTGAGTTTATCAATGGGGACAAATGAGGAAAATTTGATCCATCCCACTACGAGGGAATTCTAATAAGATATTTAGAGATGTCAAGAGTTTATTGAGTGTTTAAAAGGCCTCAAGGATAGTTTAGTAATCCAATTATACAAAATTATGGAATTAAGGAGGCTCATGATCGAGTAGAAGATAGAAAGGGTGAGAAGGAAAATAGAAATTTATTCAGGGAGAAATGATGATAGGTTTAGTAGATATAGAGATTGATGATATTTGAGAGAAGATCAAAAACATCAAACTAGCATGAAAACAGCATTGGTAGTTCAACAGATTGCGTTAGAAGTCATTTCCGTTTGTAGGATGATAACAAATACATTTTTGGGACACTATGGTTTGCAGGAGATTGATTACATGTGTGTGTTATCAAGGCTAAAATGATTAAATTTATTTTTCAAATGATTTTTTAATAGATTTATATTTTTTCATATTTTAAAATATTATTTTTACATCCTATTCTAAAAGAAAATAAAATTTTGATTAAAACTATGCTCTTTGTTGATTTTATGATATGAAATTCAAAAAGATGTAATTTTTAGAAGTTAAAAAATATAAGTTTATATACTCTTGAAAGTTATTTTTTAAGTTATATTAATTTATAAATGATTTTTGGGTTTGATATTCCTTCCTTCCATGTGTTGCCTTTTGATTTGTCGAGGGGCACATAATCATTATTTTATGCAATGATTAGCTCAGAATCAATGTAAAAAGGGACTTTATGACGTGGTAAATTGTGATGCCATAATGGCAAATCATTACTGAAATGTGTTAATTTTTTTATTGCCAGAGGTGACATGGCCTAAGAAGGAAAACATGTGGTTTCAACTGCAATAAACACAATCAGTGCGAACGATAAATTCCACTCAAACAATAACCGCAGTGGCCACATGTCAACATATTTGGGTGCCACGTATACATATGACACATGCATGTACCTGGGACAATCACATGGTGTAATTTTATTGGTAGATGGTCATTAAAGTTTGAGCGTGGCATTTGATGACACCAAACCATGTCATCTGATCATAACTGATTAAATATCAGTTCTTTGTCGTTTCATGTGCAGGGACTCGTGGCATGTTGGTGGGGATGTATATGTACCTGCATGTGAAAATGAGAGCCAATCATTGAATCAAAAGATGTATAATTTAACAAACAAATCCCACGACATGAGGTGGCAGGGCTTGCAATGTAGGAAGAGAAATCTTTCGATTAAATCAATGACAGATTATTATTGAATTTCAGGGCTTGATTGGGCTGAACTTAGGGCAAATAATTGTTAAAATTTAGGGCTGAAAATCCAGAAAGTTGATTGAGCTGAAAATTTTATGGCAGCTTTATATGTTTCTCCTCCATCCATCCATATGTTGGTCTATAAAATGAGCTCCCAATCTTTGGAGAAAACATCTTTGGTATTGTTTCCTCATAGAGAGGCTGATTGAAAGAGACCGATGCTTCTAAAGGTGCACCAAGGTTTTATTAGTGTCTTGAGTGCTTGGAGAGTATCAAAAGAGAAGCGGAGTGAATGTCCTGCATCAGGAAATTTCCCTAATCTTGGAGGCACACATTAATGTTAGTCTCTTGTCTTACATTGATTCATCTCCAACACATTTATTAAGATATATCCATATTATCTCCCCTTTCCATATAACTCTATCATAGTTTGTCAATCATATCCTGATATTTCCATTCCACATCTCCATCTCACCTTTAACTTAACTATAAACCCTAACTCACCCATTTTTCTACCTTCTTTAGTTATCCATTATTTCATCCTATTATCAACTGCTCATCTGCTCATATATGTTCCTCTATCTACTCTTTCTTAATTTATTCATTCTTTTCACATCTTTGTACTTAATTTTCATGCTATTAGGTATATAATCCTTATTGAATAGTTATTATCATCATCATCTAATCTCACCATATTCAACGCATCATTATCTGCTATCCTAAATGTTTCTCTTCTCATCAGTTTCAAAGCACTATGTAGAATGTTAAAACCATGATATCTATTTCGTATGGAGGTGACCGGAACTCATTCAATATCTAGATTATTATGTAATTTTTGGCTCTTATAAAATTTAGTGATAAAACAAAAAAGCGTACAATGCAATATTGTAACCCTAATTTTTTTAGTTGATCATATAACATTGTAGATGTGGCCTTTACATTTCAAATTGAACATAGTAATGTGGATATGTTCTCTAATAACTCTGAATTGAGTGTTTAAAGGCCAAGACTTAGAGACAAGAATTCCAAATTGCACTAATTGAGTGTTTAAGAATAACCTAACTAAAAAAGTAGGAATATGCTTTAAACAAGACATGATTTATTGTTCAATGGTATGTTCAAATCAGTGTATAATTGGAAAACACCTATGCTCCTATGGCAAGACTGAATGTTGTTCATATATTATTGGTCTTTGCATGTGCTGTTAATGTTAAACTCTTCCAACTAGATATGAAGAGTTCCATCATGAACAAAGAGAGATTAATAAAGGTGTATGTGAGGCAACAACCAAGCTTTGAAGATTTCAAGAAACCTAAGTGGGTGCTAATGTTGTTTCTGGTTCTATATGATCTTAAAAAATCAACTAGAGCTTGATATGAGAAGCTATGTAGATACTTGACTTCTCATGGCTACAACAGAGTGTAGATACAAATTTACTCATCAAGAAAGTAGGAAATGACTTTATCTTAGTGAAAATCCATATTAATGACATTACCTTTGGATCTACAAATCCAAAATTGTGTCAAGAGTTTCACATCTTGTGTAGAAACAATTTCAGAGGAGACTTAGGTGGTAACTTAGCATTTTCATATAACTCCAAACTATAAAGCAGCAGAATGGCATCTTTATATGCCAGCAAAATTGCATGAAGTAAATTTTGAAAAAAAAACAAACCAGAGGGTTGCCAAGGAAGAGGCACTCCAATGAGTCCAAGGGCTAAGTTGAACCTACACATCATTTTTAAAACAATGTGATTCATAATTTGTAAGATGAAAATGATTTAAAATAAACACATGTAAAAAAAACCTTTTAACTGACGTTTTGATATACTCACACATCATATTGTCTTTAAAATTTTAATTTGTAATTTGAAATATATTTTCAGCAGCTTCATATAAAATATATATACCCTGAAACATTACCAATGTTTACGTTTATATGATTTCTGAGGATTCATAAAATTTATCAATGGATTAGAATCATCAAACTATTAAATATTATATCTAATGATCCAGAATTAGTCTTGAGCGGAATTTAGAAGCCGCTTTAGCTCGTTCTCTGCTACCCACCCATATCATTAGATATGTAAGTAGACACTTGTATATTTTTAATCCTATTTGGAATTAGTCCAAGATCGATAGATAAAGTGAAAGAGGTGATTACATGGTCCAAGAAGATTTATTGATACTTTAGCCTCATCGGTAGTCCTTGATTAAGGTTTTAAGAATAAAATGAAGTGGATGAGCTCTCTAGTGGAAGCATTTGCATTGATCCTAGTGGAATAATAAGACAAAGATTTGTTCCTTGCGCTTACATTTGCATCTTTTTCTCCACAGCTTTAGTTTTCATACATTCATTTCATCCAGTTCATGCACGTCCTAATCCTTCATTATTATGATCTTTAATTTTTCCCCCTATTCCAAAAATATTATTTATTTAATATTAATTACAGGTTTATGTCTACGTATCATCTCTTTACCATTTCTACTCATTATTCTATCACCTCTTTACTAACTCTACATCTATGACCCTCCACCCTTGCATAATTTATAGTCTCTATTATTACTATTATAATTTATCATTTTCTGATCTCATCATTAGTCATATTTATATCTGCTAATACTACAAAGACTCCTACTCCATCCTTAATCACAATTTAAACATATATTATTTACCAAATATATGTTCCAAAGGAAGATAACCATTTCTTATCGCTATCTAGTCATACTTTTAAAATCAAGATATTTTAGAAAATTATTGATTGACTCAATTATGAACTAAACATTTAACACTCTATATTTGCTTTCATCATCGGTGCCCTTGCTTGGGAATGATTGTCACTTGGAAACTTATCATTTTATATGCTGATTTTACTATAATTTTATTCAGTAATTACATTCTAATAATGGGTTGAGTCAGAAAATGAGATGGAAAAGTTCAATTAACAGTGTAAATTTTATGATTTATGTTTTCTGTATGAGTCTTATATTTCTATCTACACTTTTATTGTATTTATTACCAATTTTCTCTTATTTTTTGGAAAGAAATGGTTGTTATTATGATTTCTTAAATATGAGATAAACTCTTTATGATTCATTTGATCATTCTTATGAATTTTATCACTTTGATTTTCAGTCTAAGATTATTGTGAATGAAGAGATCCTATTCTACTAGATAAGATTAAGAAACATATTTCTCAGTTAATATCCTCTTTAAATTCATTTGTTTGTCATTTATTTATAACCCTTCTATAAATCATAGATAAACTTGGTTTTCTATTGAGACTTTTGAGGAAACATTTTATGATCCGAAACCGTATTATTAGTACCCTCATGAAAATAGTAATATTTATCTCCACAATCAAGAGAATATTAACAATAAAAATAATCATTTTTAGTTGAGTTGTTTATAAGAGTGAATTTATGTCAATTTAATAGAATGAAGAAGGAGATGGAAAAATTAGAGAATATAATAGTGAAAATGTGAAACACGAGGGAAGAATGAGGTTATCTATGTCAGATATGATTGAGCTGAACCCCTACCTCTACTAGAAATTTATCCATGCAAGACGATACATGAAATGGATGATGAAAATTATGATTGAGTGCAGGATAAAAATGATTTTTTTGAAATGAATTTCATATGTTATATGTGCATGATGAAAGTGATATCTCTTTGAATTTGAATACATCTTACGAAAATTATTCTAGTATTAATGAAGGACATGAATGTTTGTATGAAAATAAAATTTAACATCATTTATGGCCTTGGAATGGTACATCAGACATTCAAACGTTATGTTCGGATGCTTCAAATGCAATTTCTTTGAATCTGTATTACGTATATGCTCAAAACCATTTATTTTATTATATAAATGATATTCAGATGTTATTTCTGGATTTTGAAAGTTTAATTTCTATGGATACAAATTCTAATCAACCTCCAAATATTATTTAAAGACAAAGTTTATGAAGAATGTGTTGGTGAACCTAAGGGACCTCAAGATTCAACCATTTTTTATGTGCTGAGAAATTAATGAAAAATGTCTTTAACATATGACAATTAGATTACTTACTTAAAATGCGCTTCACAAATTTGCATGACTATTTCTTTGATACTTATGCAACAAATTTTTTCTTTAAATGTTTCTAGAAGATATGCTTAACTGATTGGCATGCCCATTTCCTGGACTTCAAAATGAATTATAGATGATCTCTTTCATGCTTCAATGACTTATTTTGATTATTATGCATATTTAGTTCATTCAAATCAGTGAAAAAAAATGTCTTTAACATATGACAATTAGATTACTTACTTAAAATGCTCTTCACAAATTTGCATGACTATTTCTTTGATACTTATGCAACAAATTTTTTCTTTAAACGTTTCTAGAAGATATGCTTAACTGATTGGCATGCCCATTTCACGGACATCAAAAGGAATTATAGATGATCTCTTTCATGTTTCAATGACTTATTTTGATTATTATACATATTCAGTTCATTCAAATCAGTGAAAAGTGAAGGTTCAAGTATAAATTAATTAAAATGAGCATTAGAAATCATATAAATAATGTGAATTAGATGAGTTTTGTTCTTTTTTGAGTTTTCTTTCTTTTATTTAATATCTTTGATTCTATTTTTTAAGTGTTTTATTGGATAAATCTATGTTTTCTTTCTTTCTAATCAATGGCTACTATATATATAATATGGTATCACCATTTTTCTTTGTAGTATGTTTATTTTACTAATCCGGATTTTTGAGGGGAAACAAGCTGAGGCAGAAGGAATCAGTTAGAAATGAGTAACATTCCACAATCTGAATAGGCATAAGGAACAGCTGTTTAAAATACATACTTTTTATTCCATATTTTAGCACGAGGGAAATGCATGTTTTAGGTTTTTGATGAGAAGATATCATTATAGAACTTTTCTTCTCTAATTCATTCATTAATTCAGTTGATGAGAAGTTTTTTATCTAATTTGTTTAACAAATTGAAACTCTTAAAAAATTGTCCTTTCTGAAACATTCCCTTCATGAACTTAATGTGATGCCACCTTTGAGATTTTGTATTTGATTTTGTATTAACTTCCTTCCAAGATTTTTGTTTTTGTTTTAGGTTTATGGGTCTAGAATCATCAGGTCGGATCTGGTAGAGTCAGGAGCATGCATGAAAATAGAAGGTTTGAACTACTCTTTTCTTAAGTTTAGTCCTGAGTGAAGAAAAAATATACCATGTTTTATTAGCTCATCCTGTTTAGTTTTTTTGATGCTCCACTAAGAGGAGTCTTACTTTGGTTAAAGGGTCACGTGTTCAATTCTGAAAGGTAGAATCAATTTTTGTTAACCCTTTAAAGCCAAATTTGAAACCCATTACTGCCATCTCCACCTCACCACCCACTTCTTATACCACATCTATAACCTACTTCCTAATTATCAGACCCCAAATCCCAGGTCTTTATCTTGTTCCCTTTTATCTTATCTTCATAATCTTAGTTTTTCTTCATGGTCTTCATTCTGTTTTATCCAATTTTTTCTATCAAATTTTAATTGGGATGGAATGATCTCCAATTAATCTAAATACACTTGATAACACGGAAAATGGTAGTTTAAATTTCTACCTAATTGAGAAACTAAGACAAGATGTCAAGAGCATTTCCATCTATCATCCCTCAATATTTTCTAGGATAATTTATTTGTAGGAAGACCATTTGTTTGATTTCCCCTTATTTTAAGTAGGTTTGAATGCTTTCATTTTATAATCCTTTATTTAAAAGTTACATAAAAATAAGTGAAACTCCTCATCATTAAAAAATAAAATGGAACACGAAAAAGAGTAATTATTATAGTCACTTTTTTCTTATGTTTTTACCTTTAATATTTTCCATGTTTACTAGATATACCACTAGGATTTGTTCATCAGAATCTTCCATTAGCCTTTGTGATGAAACACTTCATATTTTAAATACAATTAGACTGCCCAACCTTTTTTACTTCTTGATATAACTCTTCATGTTCATTTGTCTATCTCAGGACTAGGTTACCTAAAGTATTAGTTTTTGTGATGAACCTTCATTTAGTCTTCATAAACATATTAGCTTTCTCTTAAGGCATTTCATCTTTTTATTCTCTCTCATCTATAGATGCTATTTCAGAGTGTATTTCTACCTAATTTCACTGACACCAATTTGACATTATGTACTAGAACAGCGATAATATTATATATTTTATGTTAATAGTAATTTTATGTATTTTAGATTACTACTTCTCTTTAAATGATTACAAATGCATGTTATTAAATCATAGAACCAACTATTAGAATTTTGTTTTCTAAAAAGTAGCATCTATTTAAACATAATTTTCAGACATAGATTTCAAAAAAATCAAAACTCAAAAAATGTAAATTTTATTTAAATATTTTAAGCGTTATCAAATTTTAGAATGAAAGTATGTTTTCCCTGATTTTTGTTATATATTTAGGAAGTTTATGGTGTTAAATAAAATTATTACATGAAAGATAACACATGTTTTAGATTCATTTAAATATTTTCACACTTTAAAATTTAATTTTATCAAATTTTATGTTTTCTATAACTGGTCACAGTTGGATTCACTGGGATTGTCATTAGTGATTGCCATTGGTCAATCATTAGTTTCATTAAATCATTAGGAGTAACCAAATCATTGGCTGCAGCTATTAGTTAAATTGTGTTGCCAAAGAGAGATATTGATCAGTACATTTAAACTTATGAAAAATCTAGCAAAAATAAGTAAGAATGAATAAACTTATGATACTCAGGACAAGTGGTGAGAGGGAAAAATGTGCCTTTTAACCCATTAAAATGCAACAATATTTCTAAAAAGTGGGACACAAATATATGACAGGATTTATTGGGATTGTCATTAGTGATTGCCATTGGTCAATCATTAGTTACATTAAATCATTGGGAGTAACCAAATCATTGGCTGCATCTATTAGTTAAAATGTGTTGTCAAAGAGAGATTGATCAGTACATTTAAACTTATGACCCATCTAGAAAATATAAGTAAGAATGAATAAACAAATGATACTCAGGACAATTGATGCGAAGGAAAAATGTGCCTTTTAACCCGTTAAATACAACAATACTTATAAAAATTGGGACACAAATATATGACAGAATCGAGCGAAAAAAGAAGTATGCATGTAATGTGCCAATTCCTTTATTTTTCTACTTTCTTAGGTACCTTTGGAGGAATCTAAATGGTGCAATGCCTTAAATCTTGCTTTTGTTACAAATAATGAGGATAGTGTGATTTTTGTCTTTTTAGACTCATATCTTAATATTTGTGCATATGTTATTTATGAGTGTTTTTAAGTCCCAATTAGGACACAATATTTGGTAAATCTGATGATTCTGCACCATGATGACAATCTCTATGAGGAATTTGAAAAATAAATGGCCCAGATTTCTCCAACTTTGAATCATGACTTCAAATGACCAAAAAAGCATTTTTGGCTGAAATATGAGGCATATTTTGGTCCTTACCTCCTCTATACATCCATTGTCTCAGACCTACATATAGAACCCCTTATCCTTATAAAAAGCCACCATTGAACTTTTGCCTAATTATGTTTAGCAGAATGATTTTCACATTCAAAATCTTGTTTGTGCATGTCCTTGCATTTGAAGGGTGAAGGATTAAACGAAACAATTTCCGATCAAGGCAAGGGAATAGAAAGAACCACTCAGTGCCTTGGGCATGTGACAGTGAGGTTAGTGTGATATTTATCTTTTTAGGCTCATATATTAGCATTTCTGCTTAGGTCATCATCATTGATTGCCTACTTTTTTATCCACTATGCATGTCATTACCAACTCAGCTGATCATTAGTGCATAGCCACATCCATCTTCAGTTGCCTTTGGTGATCACTAAATCTGCATAACGGGCCTGCTACATCACTTGTCGGCTGCTATCAACAACCATCTGCAGCAAAATCCACATTGGTAAAAACTCATCCACTCACTCCATTCATGACACCATTATCAACCATCACCCTACATTATTGAAGTGCAAGCAAAAACCTTTAACTAGTATTTTTCACTCGACAGTTCCATAAAAATCCCAACATCATTATATGAACTTTGGATTAAAAGAATTTTAAAGATGATCAATATTATTTATCACTTGCTTAGAATTTTCAAGCTCTTTTCCTAGTGATTTTAATTTTTTAATTACATTTCATTCCTAAAAATAAATAAGAATATCATAAAATAGAGAATTAAACTTAAAACTTGTGGATTCGTCCCGTAGTCATTTTGTGCATATATAATTGTACATATATTTTTATAAAGAATAATTTTAACAATGAAATTAACCTCACTTTATAGTTTATCATACATCAAGGGAATAATGGGCATCCTATACTTTTAGGAGGAATGTTAATGGGAAACCAATCACTATAGAGTAAGTCTAGATGGATAAGTCTACTTGTATTTAACTTTTAAATAATTATTAATAATTCTGGTGGATATTTGAAATCATCCGATTCAAAACACTACAAAGATTTTGAAAATAATAATCCATTTTATTCAAAATTAAAGTATTTAATATACTACCTTCCATATCTGGTTTGAGTTTATCCATCTATATTTGAGCTTTCTAAAATATTGTTATACTTTGGATATAAATAGACAAGGTAGGTACATAGGTGAATGTGGACCATAACATTTCATTGGTCAAATGCTGTTTGAAAAACAAAAATATTTTAGCAACAATACATAACATTTGTAATAAGCCATGATATACCCATCTGTATTAAATAAATATACTTCCGGTTTTATTATGTTTCAAAAATGGTATTATGACTTTCCCAATATACTGTTATTTTTGGAGATCTCAAACACTATATTTATAGAAACATTAATTATCAAACTTAGAAAAAATACATTGAATTATCTGAATATTTTTAATGCTTGAAATTAATTTTGATTTGACTGAAGCTCTGCTAGGTGTCACCATTGGGTTTTCTCCTATTGCATCGTTCACCGGCGGAAGCCCACCCTTATGATATCCTATTGAATCAATTTTTAGTTATGAAAGAGAATCTCCAATACAAAAGACCTTTTTTTGCAATAAAGGCCAACTGTGCACGCAGCATGTGATGTTCACGAGTTTACAAAGAAAAAATATGTAATGATTGTGCAAAAAATCCTTTTTATTTTACCTTTTAAAGCCAATCATTGGATTTTTTAGTTTTTTCAAGGACACGCATCTGCACTTAATCTAGTTCAAGAAAAAACACACGTATGTGATATTTTTTGGAATATTTAGAAGATTAAGGATTTATGCGCCATATTGGTAACCCGCAGCAAGGATAGAAATATATAACCTTCCAGATTAGTCATGCTGGAATTAGGGATTATGAGAAAATACTGAGAATGTGATGGAGCACGCCCAGACGACATCGACAAATTGTCATCGTAGCCGTCTTCACCGTCATCAACATCACTGCCGGTCCATGTCCAGCCCGACCAGCACGCCAAAGCGTCCATGAAGACGCCTGGGTTTAAATACCCTGGGTAGAGTACGTCCGTGTCCGTATCACCGTGTTTTAATTATCTGTTTTCAGTCATTTTGATTTCTGTTTTGTGCTTGTCATGACGAGTGCACTTAACTCGTCGTTATGCTTCCATGTCCTTGCATTTTTGTATCGGTCCGTATCATTTTCGCATCGTGTTTTAATATCTCTAGTTTTATTTTTGTTGTAAAAGGGGGGGTTACCTAATGGGCCTCCCTAATGGACTCCTTGTAAGGGGCCCATCATGGCCCTATATAAGGCCATGATGAGCCCCACGTTGTTTTCAGATCTGGAAATTTTCATTTGTCAGTTACCAGCGTCAGATCTCACCAGTGAGAAGAAGAAGAGAGGAAGGAAGGAAAGGAAGAGAGAAGTGGAGAACGAAGGGGAAAACTAGGGAAGTGGGAAGTGCACAAGGATAGCCGGTCGTTGCTGACACACCTGCTGGGATCCAGTCTTCATCGAGTTGTTTTGTACCCCACCCCCACGTCCATGTGTGATCTTAGGGACTCTTTGACCGATCTGCACGTGTCTTCTACCACCATTCCCTGTGGTTCGAACGATCGCCATGGGTAAGAGCTACACCGTGCGCCCGTGTGTGCAACTTCTTCCCCATCTAGAGGTGTTACCTGCGTTCCTCGGCCAAAGATTGCACCACCCTCCCGGAGTCGCGTGGACAGTCGTCCGTGATCGCGAGGCTCTCGATCATCCGCTGAGTCAGAAAAGAAGCTCATCAGCGATCTGGAACGACCGTTGATCGGTCAAATTATCTCTCTGTGATCGGGTTGCACAGTGGAATCATTTATTGTGCCCGCGCGTGGACCCATTGCTGGACCATGGAACGATCGATGGCCCATCCTGGATGCGATCGCCTATAATGCTAAGT
The DNA here is from genome assembly GCF_029677425.1 of Wolffia australiana. NCBI lineage: Eukaryota > Viridiplantae > Streptophyta > Magnoliopsida > Alismatales > Araceae > Wolffia > Wolffia australiana. The sequence goes on from NC_135844.1 coordinate 12,810,354, forward strand.
CCTACTCCAGCGTTTCCTTGTGTGGGCTAAGTACTCAACGGGGGTCGCCAAGACCTCTGAACCTCGTCGTGTTGCTCGTGGAGATCAGCCTCAGCCACGACTGCTGCGACCAGGGTTCCTTGGCGATTGTACACCACCAGTTTGGTCGAGCATCTCTTTGAGCCTTCGCCCTGCTTCGCCTCTAGCCGCCATTGCACCGGGCCCGCGTCCAGCAATACGCAGCTGGTCTCCGCTCGCATCTATCACCGAGATCGACATATAGCTCGATCCTCCTCACCACAGTTCTCTCTTAGCTTCGCTTTCACTTTCCTGATACCCGCTCCTGCGCCGCGACAATGACGCAAGTCGAGCCAGCCGTGCCCATCGCAACACGTCCCGTCTACTTACCCGCACCGATCTGTGAGTTGACAAAGACACCGACGACGAATGCCGCCAACGACGAGGTACGCTGTTCCCCTTGCTCGTAAGTTATATTATGTCTTTTAGTATATTTTTTGACTGCACTCCACCGCACTCGGGTTAGAATAGGTGAGAGTTTATATTCTGAAATCTACGAGTCGAGTGTCTTCCTAGGTACGGGTCAAGCCCATCTGTTATGTGTGAGCCCCTACGGTATTATTTCGTTCGATGTTGTAGTCGTCGTCGTCGCTTTGACGAGGGTTAGAAGGTCACCATCATCGTCATCGGTCGCCCGCTCTACAGTTTGGAACTTGGCAAATTCCCACTCGTCGGCCCTGCATGTACACTCCATCTAGGTCATTCGCATCACGTAGTTACATTCACTTTAGTGACTTACCCGTCGGACGAAGTTTTTTAATTGGAGTTTCAAAAATTAGCTCTTCTTTTTCTCAAAGTTCAATTTTAAATTTCTATATTAACACTTTCCCCTCTTCTTAGTGAAAGAAAAGTTTTTTAACTCTGGTTCCAAAACTAACCTAGTTGGTTTTATAATTGAGCCAAAAAAGCGTTAATAATTAAATAAGTGAAATTTAATAAATAATTTAAATACTTTAGTTTCAATGAAAGTTCTGAATTAGTATTGTTGACAAATGAGGAATACGATTTGGAAAGTAATATGAAAGTTATCAAATGACTGTGAGTTATTAATGCAAGTAATAATTAAAAATAAAATTTCTGATCAAGTACGGTAAGAAACCTTGTATGAAGATATATTTTATTTATATAATCTGTAGAAATATGCAGATAAAATTTTATTTGATATGCTACAAAGTTTTGCAGAAAGAAAGATTTAAATGTATTCAAGTTGTATATCTTTGAAAATAAGTTTTCTATTCATTATGAAAACATTTTAACATTAAGAACTTAATTTAATACTGTTGTAGAAATTTTCATATTTATTTTGGGTACAATAGACACTGTTGGAAAGAATTTTAAAATATAGTAAGAGTTGGAGTAAAATAAACTAAAAGAGAGTTATGAATTTCAATTTCACCATTATCATAATTTGTAGAGTGAGATTCAGTATTTAATACTGTACATAATTCCAGAATGAGAGATGAAATTTTATCTTCTGTCAAGTTATGAGTAGATATTTTATTTTAACTATTGTAAGTAAAATTTTTGTTCTAGTAGGAGGTTTCAAAAAATATTTATCGCTTAATGGAGAATTTTAAAAATGATATCTAATGTCTACTACATATTAAAATTTCAGAATAAGAATTCATATTTACAGATTTAAAAAAAACTTCGAGATATATATTCTTTTCCAGCACAATTGAAAATGGAACAGATATTAGATTCAATGAAGTAAAATATTGAATTTCATAGGAAAACTTAAAATTGAATTTTGAATAAAACTCAAAGTTGAATTTAGGAGCTATTCAATCAGAATAGGTGTTCAAGACAGTAGAAATTTGCATATAATAAATTTTAGTTCCATCAAGAAAGCCAAATATATTAAATCATCAAGATTAAATAGCGCATAAAATGAATCAAGAACTCGGCAGTATAAAGTGGAATGTAAACTCTGAATTACGAAACGGAAATTTTCAATGAATTATGAATACAATTTTGAAAATATATCCTCCTTTAGTATCGAGATCAATCTAACGATGAATGAATCTTTCAAACTAGTTTCAGAACTTGAATGTGATGACTTTGGGGAGAGCAGAACTCAACTATTAACATTCATGAGAACTGATATGTAACCACCAACAAACACCATATAGGCCTTAATATTCCCTCAGCTTCAGCCTGGTAATTCATTTTTATGCTTGGTTATTTTTGTTGTTAACCATATCCTCCTTTAGTAGTTCATTCTTTCTCAACTCTTAGGAATCATCTCCGAGATTGAGCTTCTTCTAACTGTTTCAAGGTGCACTATAAAGGAATTGGACTTCTAGACTTTATACAAAGACACAGATCAAGAATACTGTTATAAAGCTCATCTTTGTTAAATCAAATATCAGAATAACTTTTAGATGTTTACTATTTTGGATAATAGTTTTAGATGAATTCGGAAGCCTGCTCTATTTATCTATCTCATACCCACCTGTACTATCGGATATGTAAGTTGAACATCATATATTTGTAATCTTATTTGGAATTAGTCATCAAGAGAACCATCTGGATTATTATGTAGTAAAATAAATAAATAATCTGTTGTATTTGATTATATATTTAATACACAATCATCATTCCAAAAAATGGTCTTGATAGTGCTAATCAATAGTATTCAGATTGCATAAGTATTTACTTATTGCTCCATAATAGCTTTAATTGGAATTGAAATGAAAAATAAAATAATTTATGATAACATTTTTAATAACTCAACAATAAACCATCTGTATGGATATGAGGGAGAGACAAAATTGAAATAATACATGTCATACCATAACCTATGGTGAGGATTTTGACTTAAAGGATACTAAAAAGTCTAAATTATCCACCCACAGTATAGCAACGAGAGCAAACAAAAACCCCCAACAGTTTGGAATAAAAAACCTTCTTGGATGGGTATTAAAAATTTTCAAATTGTGGTCTATAAAAATAAAAAAAGATAATGTGGGAGAGACTACGAAGGGACAAACCAATGGAAACACCACACATGAAGACATTTATTCAATATGGAACAACTCCAAAATGGTCTTAAAGTGGCTAAAATAGTCTTCAAGTGGCTAGAACATCCAGATGGTGCTTGAAGAATTTAGTAGAATCTAGAAGTCTCTATAGTGTTGAACAAGTGAACACTCACAAATTTCCACCTTTGGCTTGGTCAATGCTTCTCCTAGAGGATTAGTACCTTGTATTATATTTAGCTCCAATTAATGATTCAAATTCTTTGTAGGAACAGTCTTGGTGAACATAATGTACTTTACTATATTATTTACTAGGATTTCTCTTTCTGCGACAACATTTCTAACAAAGTGATATAAAATATCAATATTCTTAGTCCTTTCATGATGTATAAAGTCTTAAATGAAACTCATGAAACTTTCGCTTTCATATTGTACTAGTGTCACCTCTTGACAAGAGTCTTGGTGTTTACAATAAACTCTGCTTCATGGTATCTAAAATGGATATTTTCTAGAATGTAGCCTTACATCTCACAACACATGCTACTATAGTGAATTCACTTCCAGTTATGGACCTTATTATCAAAGTCTTCAGTATACTATCCATCATCATAACCACAAAGAGTATTGTTGCTTCTTCCAAACTCTAAAATCAATGGTACCTTGTAAATTTACTTTAGAGATTCATTTCACTGCATGCCAATGAACTTTTCTTGGATTTTCCTTAAACTGCTAACCACATTCACCACGTGTGACATTTCTCATCGGATATAGACCATTTTTTTGAAGAACTATTTGTCACGTAATTATGTTATTTTTAGCTGTTTTGAGAGATACCAAAAATAAAAACCTAGAGTGTGCAGCCAGGATGTGGATATTGGCTTAATATCCCACATGTCAAATCAATATAAAAATATAATATATCCATAGGGAGACATAAATAACTTAAATGCCCCTCTCTTCAACAGAATTTCAATTTTAGGGACCATCTTTGTTGATACTAAATCTTTCATCTCAAAATCCTTCCTGAGTTTCTCTTTGATGATGATGTCTGATATCTCTGTTGCTGCAATTATAATGCATCAACTTAACTCAAAATTTTTTTCGACAACACCAAAAGATAGAATAACCTGTCAATTTTACTCTTAATAAACCCTATGTTCTTCCTAGTTGCATGGAATTTTACATGCCACTACCTTAGAGACTACTCAAGGCCATATAAAGACTTTTAGAAAACACACATGGCCTTCATCACCTTTAGCCTAAGAGCCTTCTTGTTTCTGCAAGCATATTTTCTAATCCAGGTTTCCATGAAGAAAGACAAATTTATAACTACAGCTTTCTATAACCATAATTCATGAGATGCAGCAAAGAAGCAACAAGATGCCAGCTTTCAACAACTTCAGCCCCCTAGTCAAATTTTCACCTTTCTTTGTAAAGGTCTCATATGTGAATATCATGAAAAGATTCGATCTCCTCCTCCATGGCCAACAACCATTTGTTGGCTTCATCGGGGGCAGTAGCTTTTGAAGAGATTTATTTATTTGAGTATTTTAATCTGAAATTGAGATTATATAAGGGTTCATGGAACCATAAAGATATCTCAATCGTCCTCTGACTTATATCCCTTAATTATTTCTTACTTTTCATAGTGATATCTCAATAGTAATCATATGTTTGATAGCTTATATTTTTTATTGGGCATCAGACAATATACTTTCTTTTGACATATAGTGATCTGTTGAATACCTATTGCCTCAAACATCACCTTGTTGTCCTGAATACCTGTGCCATGTTGCGGAATATTTTCTGCCCTCTGATGTAAAATACAACATTTATTAAAATTAGAATTCCTCTCAATAAAAAGCTTAGGATATTTTGGATCAAAAGACATCGCAATCAATATTCCTTCACCACTGATGGACAATCAAGGAAGATTCACCTATTTCATCTTAGCTCTAAAGTGTCTCCATCCACAAATGTATTCAAATACACTGAATGATGTTTAAGTCAAAATCGTGTGGAGGTTTACCTGAGCATCTCTTGTTGAGTTTTGAAATCACTAGCACACAATGATGAACACTTCACAAGATAACCCATCATTATGTAGGTTCTGCCCAAAATCATTTCCATTGCCTACCTTTGATAAAATAAAATGTGCTCTCCCTTGCAAGGTTTGATTTATTATTTCAAAGCCACTATTTTTTTCTGGCGCATGGAGATAGAGCAAAATTAGGTTTGTTAATATGTCATTGTTTATAATTTTGCTTGAGTCAAATACTATTTAACAACTATGAATCTTACTCAAAGACATATAGTACAGAATAAGCTAAGCTCCACAGGGATTGGCTCTTAATAACAAGTGTATTACAATACTATACTACAGAATAAATGTCAAAAACTTGCCCTTATAAAATATATGAGTTTTGCTTATCCACGAGTAAACGAGGTGTTCTCAATCGACGAAGCCTCTAAAGCCTGAGGTGATCTCAATCGGCGATGCCTCTAGGTATTCTCAATCGGCGAAGCCTCCATTGCCTTTTGGCTGAGGTGTTCTCAATCGGCTATGCCTCCTTGGACTGAGCTGAGGAGTTCTCAATCAGCGAAGCCTAAGACTCCAAGGTGTTCTCAATCGGCGATGCCTCTAAAGCCTAAATAGATCTCAATCGGCGATGCCTCTGGTAGTTATCATTTGGCTATGTCTAAGTTGTTCTCATTCAGCTAATCCTCCTGGCCTTTTAAGAGTAGATCTCAATCGGCGATGCCTAGAATCCAGCTTTTCTATTTTGTACACACTAATACTACGACGTCTTTTTCTTAATGGTTTAAGGGCCTTTTCCAAAAATACACTTGAACAGAATTATAAGGCCAAAGAAAAGTTGTAAGAAGGGTTGATCGAGATATTTATCGAGATGGACACCCCTATGTGTCCATCTCTGATTATCTTAGTATCTCTGGTCCCTCTCTTCTAACTCCTTAATTGATTTTAGGAGTGCCCAAATGAGAGAGGAAGTATCTAAAATTTCTCATGCAGCACTCATTATATTTTTGCTTATAAGAAGAAAGCTAGTAGAATATGATGGGTGATGGTTTATGGGTATTATATATTTTTTATGATATTTTTATCGAGTTAATAATGTGAAAAAATAAATAAAACCAGTTTCGAATTAGGGGTAGACCAACTGTTTGATGAAATACGTAAATGGGAAATTTCTAATTGTTTATACTAAATTCCTGCTCTGATTCTATATGTTTATCTCTGATTCTATATGGGGATCATATAATTCCTCATATACGAATCTAGGATAGTCTTTAAGCTACCAGAATATGTTGTCATTAAGAGTGTCATTGATTACTTCAAGCCTTCTAGTGGCAACACCTTCTTCTAATTTGCCTTCAGTTTGCATCTGTATTATCAGCCGCCCATCATTTCTCTTCAGTTCAAAGGGCTTTCACCACCTTGGACTGAGAGATTCAAAGGGGAAAAAAATATTATAGAGGAACCCATCTATACCAATACTACTTATTACTTATGATATGATTTACTCCCATATCTTTCTCCTATATTTTTCTCATCTTTTCTTTTGTGGTATCATTCTTTCACAATATTCTCTCTCTGTTATCCTTCCCTTTGTCTTCATCTACATCATCTTATCTCATCATTTTCATTAGTAGCATGAGAGTAGCTTTCTTTGAGGTTACTTAATCAGATACCTCTTTGTTTATAACGCTTCCAAATTTTTCACCCCTTTACAAAAAAAATAAAAAAAATAAAGAAAAAGCAAAAAAAATAGAGAAAAGGAGAATAAAAAGGAAAATATATGGGGTTTCTTGTTTCGGAAGCTGTATGCTCATTACTTAGAGGAATTTATTGATCACTACATGCATCATATCATGCTTCGGGGACAAGCATTTATGTAGTTCACACTACCTTCAACTGTATTCGCTATGCTCTTCAACTGTATTCTACTCATTCATCTGTTATTGGGAGTGAGCAATCTAATATTACCTATCCACTTGACATCCCTTACCCTTACCCATTCTTTTGAGCCATCCACCATTCACTTCTTTCTTTCCCCTTAGTTAGATAGAAATTTCACTACCCATGATTTTTTGATACACAGTTGATATTCTGTGCTCAAACAAGAATAAGAATATTCACCTTTTAACTTCAAGTGGAAGGAAGGTTATTATGGAATCCCAGGGGTCAACATAGCTATCACAAGTGAGAGTATCCAAGATTGGAAGGAAAGAGAGAACGCCACCTTGATTATAGTATCATACCCTGCGAGAAGTAAGCTTCCCTCCTCATGAACACCAGCTCTTTCTGAAACCATGAGGGAAATTCATCATTTATAGTCTAGCAACGCATGAAATATTCTTACTTAGAAGTGTACGTGATATCATCACCACTTCATACCCAAGTTTCTAGGATCACAATGTGAGTAACAACCCAAGGAATCTTCAAAGCCATCACCAAGGGACTAGTAATGATTTAAGTCGGGCAGAGTCTGATAACATGCATTTTTAGTACCTTAACAAAACCCTATATACATGCTTATTTGCATTAAATTTATTACATATGCATGTTATAGAGCTTAAAATGATTAAATCTATTTTTAGAATGATGTTCTGAATTTTCTGTATTTTTATGTATTTTTGGGGATTTTCTGACAATAGATTCTAAAAGAATATAAATTTTTAAGTCATAATATAATTTTTATAGAATTTTTTGACAATAAATTTGGAAAGACATGATTTTTCTAAGTCGAAATATATATTTATATGTATTTTGTGGACTTTAATTTTATTAAATATGAATTTTTGAATTTTCTGGCTCAAGGACAATGAAGACTAATCACAAAAATCCTCTCCTTTTTTTCTAAAATGAATGTGGTAGGCGCAAAAAGATAAAATTATTTTGTCTTCTTCCTCTCTCTGTTTTCACAGACAAAGAATGGAATAAGACAAAATTCTATTTTGTCTTCTTCCTCTCTTCTTTCTCTCTCTTTACGTGGACAAAAAGCAAAAAGACAAAATACTATTTTGTGTTCTTCCTCTCTTCTTTCTCTCTCTCTCTTTTGTCTTTTTTTCCCTACAAGTACACGTGGCAGCCCTGAAAAATTTGAGCATGGAAGATGAGAGGACGAGGAATCTAAAGGATTTGAGAGTTCAACAAAAAACGGAAAAAGAGGAAGCAAAAAAAGTCAAGGGCTAGGATTGCTCCAACTTCAATGGCGATATTTAGTGATCTATAGCTCTGATTGAGGTGAAACTTTCAGCACTGCTTTGTCTCCCCCTCCTCTTTCCATCCATACCCTCTGATCTATAAATACAGGTATGGATCACTGTGAAATTTTTCTTGAACTTGCTTCCTACTTATGTAAGATGATTGAAAGATAGTGAGTTTTGAGATCCATCAAGTGTGTTCTTGTTGTCTTGGGTGTGTGGCGAGAAGCATTAGAGAAGAGGGGAAGCTTGCCATGATCCTGGCAGAACATAAGGATCTAAGGTAATCGTCTTCGCCTTACATTATTTCTTTCCCGACATCAGTGTTATCATAACTAGAGTTTATTATCATCTTTTCACTACCATTCCACTTCCTTACGCACCCATTATCTCATCTCTCTCTGCCTTCACACTCGTTCACTATCATATCCGTCACGTTCTCTACCTCATCCATGTATCGCTTCGGGTAATTATACGTTCAGTTCCTCTTTTCTTTGTTTTTAAGTTGAATTATATCTATATAAAACACGTTACTCCATATCACTATCTCACCTATTCTAATTCTCATCTTTATCCCTTCTTGTGTCGTTAATCAACATAGTAAGAAAATTGAATCCTTAATCATCGTTCCATGTGGAGACGATTGTGATGGACCATGTGACAGAGCAAGTCCATACTTGTCATCAACCGTGTCGCGGAGCCTGAGCCAATGTGAAGAACCTGAGTTTTTGCTTCCAGGTTTGCGGGAACTACCTTCGCGTCATTTTGCTTTTGTGTATTTTGTTACACCCTTTAAGGGGGGGGAGCCCATGTTTGGCTTCTCCCCCCTAAAGGAGCCATTAGGGCACCTATAGGCTCCCCCCCCCCTCTTTTATTATAAAAGGAGAAGGTGGAGGGTTCACGTTGGAAGAGACTTGCTATTGAAAAAAAAAGAATCACGTTTGTTTGTGCGTTAGGGTTCTCCCTCGATCCCTCCCCTTGGGGGAGAGTGCTTTGGTTATTTTTTTAGGGTTTCATCCTTCTCCCCTCATAGGGGTCCTTGCGCTATCAGCGTCAACTATGGTGACTTCGATGGTCGCCCAAACGTTCTTGGTCTCTAACTGTTTCCTATGAACACCCTATCTTCAAGAACCCTCTCACGCCTCCAGTGGTACCCACAGTGCTTACCGCGCACTCCTAGGTCCCACGGCTATGGCCTTGATTGCCCTGATGTTGCACCGCCAGGAGCCTCCCGCAATGTCAACAATATTATGCCGACAAGCGCGATCGGTCAAGCCGTTACGACCGACGCCCCTCTAGAAGTTCATTGTCAATCCAGCCCTCTACTGCCAGTGATCCGTTGTTGGTGAACCTTCTGGTGTGTCTCTACTTACTGGCAACTTAGGGTTGCTCCTATGGGTTGTTCACATTCACCAACTTTGACCCCTACGAATACTACCGGCAGAACTTCTTCCAATGACTGCAGTCTCAAGTTCGTCAACCGTGGTTACCACCGCGGAGCCATGTTCCATACAGCCTGACTTGACTGCCCGCCATCATCACCGACAGCCCAGCCCAGTCGTGGGATTCTACTCCACGTTCATTAGGGTGAGTCACCGCATACTCCTCCTGTGAGGCAATGACCTGACTACGGCCTTCCCTGACCTCGTGAGACAACCGCCATCTCTCCGGATGTTCCACGCACGGCTCCTTGGGGGTGAGTTATCTTCAAACCCTTTTCTCACCGAACATCGCCTGCTGGTCTACTCAGTGGGACCAATCATGTTGCACTCGCCATGTCTCATTTTGCCAAACTATCATTGTTGCACTCGTCAACCTCCTTCCCCCGTAACCTCACCCCTTTGGGTGCGCGATTCAGGACATCCTCTTGACCGGGTGTATGTTCGCCAATCGCACCATCAACTGCATCAATTACCCTGATGTGGCATTCTCTGCTGAACATGCCCTGCACCGGTGTCCCTCAACGGTTCCAGATTTGTTCAACGGCCCAACCCCCCCCCCCTTCTCCCGCGCCACACGTACTGTCTCTGCGGTGCCCGGTGCTGATACCAGTACCTCCATACCTGGTACCCCACCATGCTGATCTCGTATCGGCCTCCCGATCTACCACAACGAACACCATCTGTCTGGGGTCCCTGAGTCCGCACCCTTAGGTCTCATCATCTACCCCTCTCTTTTAGTATTATTATATTTGTTAGTGCCCATTTTGACTGTTCTGCTGCCTCGAGAGATTTTTACCACGTGTTGTAGGATTAGCCACGGTACTCGTGTTAGAAACTTTCTTTCGTTGGTGTCAGGTCAGCTTCGTTCGTTGTGACAGACGAGACACTCGCAGACAGTGCACATCCTCCACCCCGCCAGCCTTCAAACCGAAACACTCGGGTCATTGGGAGCTCGTTTGTGATCTGACTCCTCGTGTCATCTAATTATCCTATCATCCTGGATCCGTCGGTTTCCATCGTACGTCTCATTGGATTTCAAAACTCTCACACCATTTAGTTTTGTCGCGTCGTGCATCATCGCCTCGTTCCCTGTGGTGTAACTTGAGCCACCCGATCCTAGTACATTGTGTTACATCAATTTGTACTCATCACTAGCTAAATATTCCTAAGTAAGTACAGTTAAATATATTTTTTATTGAATAATCTCAATTACCCAGTTTGAATTAAAACCCTAAAATTTGATATTATCAAATATGGGCTTGGTTAACACTTTTTTATATTTTTCCAGGCCCGACGCACTTTGTTTTTTGGAACTTCCAATTTTTTTAATCCCAAATCAAAATACATAAAACTGAAAAAACATATAAATTTCATATTTGTATAACATCGGAATTTAAAAGAAAAACATTTCGTGGCTGTGCGCGCAATGGACCTGATATTGTATACATTTCGTGGCCATGCTTGTTGTATGCTACTTACACCTGTGACTACAGCTATGACCTTTGGTGCTGCCTTAGCACTCACAGATGTAACTCTGCCTAGGGTGCTGCCTAACCTCATCTTCCAGTCCTTATACATTTGTTTTTTTACTAATCATTAGTTTTTACTTATCAGGTTTAGGTTATATTCATCGTCATAATCATGTTAACTTCATGAAAAATTATAAATTTTATATAATATGTGAACTTATGCGTGGAGTGGAATTTATTCATCACACATCAAGAAATATGTACACTTATTCCATATTTTAGACATGATATAACCTTTGAAATGATAAAATGCATGCATGAATTTGAATATATCACGTGGTGAGAATTCAGATACATTCAGATATTATCATTCTTTCAAATTCAGATGAAATAAAGTGAGCACCATTATCAGTAATAAGCCTCATCAATTTCTTGCTCATTTTTGGGTGAAAAATCCTCTTCATCATTTATACTAATACTTTTTGCAGGAAATAACCAATAACGATGACACAATAGTTAGTACCACTTTTAGAGGGAACTTGATAAGGATCCCATAAGGATCATTATTAAGTGTCATGTGCTTCATGCTTGCATACTCAAAGATTATATCTACCTTCATTGATGTGGTGTTAACACAAATAACAAATTACCTTACCTTCTCTTTGGTCATGTACACGTTTGCGACATTTTACTGTTTCTTTCAGAATTCGTTTTTTCTGATTTGTTGCTTCAACTCAAGTTTTCAAAACCGGCCTTGATGTGTGCCTTCTTGCAACAATAATTGAAACTTTTCCTTCTTGATTTTGATATTGGATCCATTGTTCCTCCATCAGGGCTGTTTCTTTTTCTTGGATACCCTTGGGATACAAAATCCTCAGATTCTAGTCCTTCATTACTCCCTCCTTTTAGGCTCTTATCTAAAATGTCTTTGAACATTAGGGCCATTTTAACCTCATGTCGATAGATTGGATATCAATCATAAAGTAAGGTCTCACAAGAATGATTTTACCATGGGAGAAGATAACATAGAAATTAAAGAGTTTGATCCTCGACAGCTATTTTGGCATCAACATTCTCAAAGACTATGGCAATAGAGGTAAATTTATCAATATGAGCCTTCAATATGGCATCATCTATTTTGGCATCAGCTATTCTCAATATGGTGAAATTTGACTATAACTTAGACCATAACCATTCCAAATTTTACTGGTTAGATATCACTCTCAACACCCCCATTAGATAGGCACAATTAAATGAGCAAACAAGACATTTCTTCACCAACTCTTACTTCACCTTCAATGATTACATTTTGTCATGTCCTCAATTATTACGACTGCCTTCAGAAGTCCTTCATGGACAAAATATATATTTTTTTAATTTACAGAAGCTAAATTTCATTTTCCCATCAAGCTTCTCGATACCAGGCTCAATAGTCATCTTGGAAATACCTGAAAAATAGACTCAAAGCTTTTCCAACAAGCTTCAACATTGATCAGATACCATTTTCTTGAGTATCTTGACTTAATTTAATCTCACATGTTTATATAATAAAGCTCAAGTATCCACTAAGCATATAAAGATGAGTGATGGAGGACCATCCAGAAGATAGAGCTCAGACTCGTCAACAACCACACCGTAGAGCCTGAGCTGACATGAAGGACCCAAATTTCTGATATCAAGTGTGACGACAACCTCCTCGCGTCTTCTTTTATGGTTATGTTTCATCTCCCCTTGACTTAAGGGAGGCCCCCCCATGTGTTGACCTCCCATGTTTGGATTCTTTTTGTTTTGTTTTGTTGTTGTTTTGCTTAGACTATTAGGGGAGAGTCCATTGTTGGACATCTCCCCTAATGAAGCCCTGCATTCCTGTGGGCCTCCCGAGACCTCAACCGTGTCAGAAAGTGGCAACCGTCGTTGCCACTTAGCATCAGCTTCAGTCTGGAGTGGGCCTTTGCCGCATCCCTACTGCCCTGCCCCCCACTTTGACAGTCGTGCGTTGGCCGCCCGCGGTGTCACTCTGTGATTCATCGCGGCACCACCCGCGACACCACCTGCGGCACCGCACTCTCCCAACCATCCACGATGCTTGCTAACCAGTCTGCACAACCTCGTGTACACGGCCACTTGCCGACGCTCTTGAGCTGCCGAGCCCTCCACTTCTAGTCGCTGCAGCCCTCACGGGGTCACCCGTTGTGCTTGTTGTGGCCTCCTCCCCACCAGGGCGTGGCCAGGCTACGCGAACGCCACTGCCCTACGTGTAGTCGTTTGCCACGCTGCCCACCACAATAGCCGCTCCTATCCGTGACCCGGCGGTGCCCGTGCCAGCCCACGATCGTAGCTGTGTTGAGTGTTGACTCTACCGCGCCATCCGCGATGGTAACTTTTCCGCACGCTGCACTTCGAGGTGCCCTCTGTTGTCACCTCCACTGACATACCTGCTACCTCAATAACATTACCCACGCTGGCGTTGTTCTCGTCCTGGACTTCCTTCGTCGGTGTCTACATCGGTCGCAACCCTCCACGAAGACCCCAGGCCCGCGCTTGCAGGTTACGCATCCTCTTCCTTCTTTTCATTATTATTATATTCGTTTGTGCCAATTTTTTACTGTTCCTCTGCCTTGAGAGATTTTCTACCTGTTGTAGGACTAGCCACCATGCTCGTGTTAGGAATTTTCTTTCATCGGTGTCGGATTGGCATCGCTTGCGGTGAGGGATGTGGATGCTCACGGATGGTGAACATCCCCCACTCGGTTGGCTTTTGAACCGGTCACTCAGGTCATCGGGGCTTGTCCGTGCCCTGCCCCTCGTGTCATTATCTGTGCTCACATCCCGAATCAGTCAGTTTTCTGTCATTCTTCACGCTGATTTTACAACCTACGCATCCACTAGTCACATTCACATTCACTTATCTTCACCCATCTCCTGTGGTGTAACAGGAGCCACTCGATCCCAGCACGTCATCTTACATCAATGAGGATAAATAAAACCAACAAACAGATTAAAGAAAAAAACTTTCTTGAATCTTGTGATTGATCTGCATAATATAGGTCTATATCAAAAAGGAAAAAAGTTAATGTTAGAGCAAAATCGCGAAAGGCACAAACTGAGGAGAAGAACAAAAAATGGAGACAAGTATGTTTAACAAACTTTGTCTCAAAGATGCTATGTTGCTCCTCCTTGGCTTCAACTCTTTGATGCGTCTCAAATGCAGGGTAACATATCCTTTTATAGCATTCAATGGAAATTTCTAGAGAGTCCCTCATCCAGAAAAGGTACGCATCCATGTAGATGTAGAAGCTTCTATAATGGTTCAGAAGACTCCTAAGAAGTCTAAAACATCCAGAAAGCTTTACAAGAATATTAAAGACTGTAGAGAGTTTACCAAGTCAACCATATCAACTTACTGTAATGATGTTAATAGTCAAAGTACCTACAAAGATGTTATGCTCACATTTCTTTTCAAAATCCCTTTTGTAATAATCTAATTTTTAAGCTTTGTTTAATGTCAAGCCAAAAAAGACAGTGACTCAATTCAGATTCAATATATATTTACTAATCCTCTTGTCCTAACAATACCTTGAACCATATGATCCAAATTAATGCACAATGATTCTTTGAACATATAAAAATACAGAAAAGTGGTTGAATTTGCTTTGTGTCATGACCTAGCTCTTTGTCAATGACTCTGCAAGGGTGTATTTTATTTGTGCAGTTTAAATTTTCTGTGTTTATTTTGATGAGAGGCCTTTTATAGTTTTTTCAGTTATTTGATATTGAAAAATATAGGGTTTGTTAGACAGAATACAAATGACGATTATGGATGAATGGAATGGGATTGAATGAACATCCGTCAATGACAATGCCTTTCATATGAGTTATCATCCGTCCCTGTTTGTTATTGTCAGAAATCCATCATCAGTCCCATTCATTTGTCCTAGATGAAAAAAGGAACAAATATCAGATGGATGGATGACGAAATGGAGTGAGACAAAGAGTGTAGTAGCACAAGATCCCAGAGTGAGAACAAGAGAAAAAAAAAGAGAGAGAGAGAACTGAAGAGAAAGAAAGAGAGGGGAAAGCGAGATGGAGCCACAGAGAGAGAGCAAGAGCAAACGAGAGAGCTTAAAAGAGAGAGAAAGAGAAGAGAGAGCGAGACGGATGGAGAGATAGAGAGCAAGAGCAATAAGAGAGACAGCTTAAAAGAGAGAGAAAGAGAGGAGAGAGCGAGACGGATGGAGAGACAGAGAGCTAGAGAAATTGAGAGAGAGAGAGAGAGAGAGCTTAAAAGAGAGAGAAATAAAGGAGAGAGAGCAAAAGAGAACAAAAGAGAGACAGAGACAGATAAAAGAGAGAAAGAGAGGAGAAAGTGAGGCTTAATCTTATAGTCATTGAACATGTACCCCACACTCTTATGAGGCTTAATCTAGATAAACAGTTAGGATCTTATCCAATCCTCTAGGATTAAACTTTAATATAGCCATTACAGTCTCTATATTATGTTTGTAAACCTAGACAGCTATAACTACATATCACTGATGTGTCAATACATTTAAGGGAGTATACAAAATGATTATTGGAGACCCTCACTCTTCTTCCTCGTAATTTCTTCCTTTCATGAGAGAGCGCAAGAGAGAGGGAGAAAAAGAGAGTGATAGAGAGAGAGAAAGTGAGATAGCGACATATAGAGGGAGAGAATGAAGACAGATGATCCTGATGATCAGATGATCACGGACGATCTTCTAGAAGGAAAAGAAATTCGCCAGAAGTACCGAACACAACAGTATTTTTGTTTGTTCTGTTTTGTAGGAACCGGACGATCCAAGATGATGATGCTAGACCGCACGATTGATCGAGTTAAGTGTGAGGCGATTGGTCCACATGGAAGGATGTTTAGATTCTCTAATGAGTTTTTTTAAACAGTCTTTCGGCATTTTAATAGCCCAAGAGTTTGATGAAATATCTGGTAGAAGATCGACAACTTCACTGATACTTTTATGAATACAAATTTAACTGTTTTTCTCTCTCTCTTGTCTTGTGTGAGCTTAAATTCTAACGTGGTCATTCCTTGTTGACTCTTCGTGAGCTACCAAGGGGTATCAGAGCATTTTGATTCCAAGGATCCGTGAAGATGCCGAGGAGAGGAGAGCCAACGACAACAGCTAACACACGAGGTGCAATTGAAGCCAAGCTACCAAGGATTGTTCCATCTCTATTATTGTCCATAACGAATAACAGGCAATGGGCAATGAGAAAGGAGGTTCATCTTGAAGCATATGGGCTTTGGGATTGGTTTATGGTGTGGAAACACACAGGAAGAAAGGTTTCCACATTCTCTCAGCAATTCCAGAAAACGTCATGGATGAATTAGATACCAAGAAAATGGAAAGAGAGAATTGGGAGATTCGGAAGACTTCAAATCTTGGAGTTGAAAGAATCATATAGTCTCAAGTGCAAGGACTGGGAAGAGAGTTTGAGAATCTTTCAATGAAGAAAGATAAAAGCATACTAGATTTCTCTCACAGGTTCATGAAAGTGGTGGGAGAATTAAGGAGTCTAGGAGAAAGATTATCTGAGAGAGAAGTGGTGGGAAAACTTCTCATAGCTACGCCATCAAGCTATGACGCTTAGACTCTTTTTCTTGAGCGATTTGGTAATTTAACTGTTATTGCCTCGGAGGAAGTGATTGGTTCTCTAAAAGTTGATGAGATAATGCTGAAGGAATGAGAATTTAGAGAAGAGGAACAAGCGCTGTTGATGAGAGTATTTGATGTAACGCGCTCAGGTTCAGAATTGAACGGCTCGTGTTACACCAAAGGGCAGGCAAGTGAGATCATATCATATAGTGGGGACGAGTAACGTAAACGTAATGCAAGTGATGATGATGCAACATTGAAATCACTGAGAAGTATAAATTTGGCGTCAACATGCATCAACATCCACTAGGCTATGGCAAGCAAGACTTGGGAATGCCAATAGGCTCCCGATGATCCGGATATCGGGTTGAAGGCCGACAGTGCGAACTCCACTGCTGTCGCTTTTGCACACACCCTCGACGGTCCGAACCAAGAACGTACCGATTGAAATCCTAATCCTTGAAACGTGAATCCTATCTATCTCTTATCTAACCCCGGCGGTGGAGAAAGCGTTCGGAGGCACTGAATGAAATAATATAACGTCGAGAGGGAAATAGATAAGTGTACCAGTAGCACTAAGCGTGAGCATTGTCTGATTCAACAGAAGTGGCAGGTGACCAACTTGTAGACGCGAGGACGGCACAAGTAGATACGGCAAGGCACGGCGACGCGCGCGATGACGAGGCACCACGACGATGGACACAGCGGCGAGGTGCGGCGATGGTTGTTGCCATGAGCACGATGGGGAACTGCGGCTTCGATTGCAGTGACTGGCGCAGCGACGACTGGGCGCGGCGGCAATGGCAGAGCCCAGCGGTGGGTTGCGGCGGTCTTCGGTCAGCCGCGAAGGTGCGACGGCCTGAGATTGGCTGTGGAAGCAGTGACCTCAGATCGACTGTAAGATCGGCAGCCTCGAGTCAGCGGCTGTGGGGGCCTACAGCAGACTCTGGTTGGCGGATGTGGCGCTTGCAGTGGCGCGCAGCCTGGATGGCCGCGTGCAGCCCTGAGCGGCCGCAGGTCATCTGGGCGACTACCAGTGGCTCGCGGCACTGGGCGGCCGCAGGAGGCATGGGAGGCTGCCGGCGGCTCCGAGCGGCCGCCAGCAACACTGGGCGGCTCCGAGCGGCCGCCAGCAACACTGGGCGGCCGCTGGGGGCCGCTGGCGGCCTTGGGTAGTCGCTCGCGGCCCTGAGCGGCCGGTGGTGGCCCAAGGCGGCCGCTGGTGGCCATTTGCATTCCTCGGCAGCCGGTGGCGGCCGCTGGCCACCTTGGGCGGTTGCTGGCAGCCCTCAAAGGGAGCTCTTGGCCCTCAGTGGCTGCTGGAAGCCGCTGGCGGCCTAGTGCAATTGCTCGTGGCCCTCAGCGACCGGTGGTGGCCCAAGGCAGCCGCTGGCGGCGGTCGGCAACCGCTGGCAGCGCAGGGCGGCTTCTGGCGATGCGGGGCGGCCGCTGGCGACACTAGGTGGCCACTAGCGGCGTTAGGCAGCCTCAGGAACGACGGTTGGAGCTCTGGCGAACACAGCGGCGGTGGCAGTTTCTAGCGATGGCGGCGGCGGTTTTTGGAAAACTTTAGGGTTTCCTTTCTCTCTCCTAACTTCGCAGTGGTGTTTTCATAAATAGGTCGAAAACTAAAAAAACAGAAAAAAAATTCACTAAAAATCACATCTTTTCCATCTTTCTTATGCTCTCTTCCTATGGGCGGCCCCACATTTTATAGGGGCAAATATGGGCCTTTCCCCCTTAGAAATAAAGGAGAAAAAGACCCAATTAAAAGTTATTAGGGTCGCGAGCAAGAGGCACACGAATACGTCCAAACACGTGTGAATAAACGAAAAACAAATAAATAAGTGGCCGACATACATGGTCTACTAACAAGGAAATGCAAGGAAAGATAACGTCAAACCTTTATGGGCCGTTGACGAGGCCGGGTAGTCCGAAGGCTGAGTATCGCGCGTGTGCCTTTGCGCGACGAACGGGGTTGACAAGGTCTTCGAAGTTAGATGGTCCTCATCATCCTCCCAAAGCGGGGAAAGCTCGACTGTATTGAGCTTGAGGCCAACTGCATCATGTCAAAAGGATAGCTCACGCTGGACAGGTGGGGGGAGATCTTCTTGTGTTTCCACAAGTGCTTCATCCGGAGGGCGGCCCTCCCATTGAATAAGGAACAGTCGTCTCATGCCTCCTTTCCCTGCAACGTTAATTACCTCGCACAGTACCTCCTCTACGCTCTCATGCCTAAGTGGGGTGCAATCAAGAGAAGGTGGACTGGCAAACTCACTCACAAATGACTATAAACTACTAGGGCCAGAAAGGGACGGCTTTTTGGTGGAGAAAAGAGGCGGCATGGGTTGGTATGACTCAAGGTTGGACACGTCGACGATGGGGCATATTTCTAAATTAGGAGAAATACTCGCGACGCATGCTATCTTCCCAACCATCCGGGCTATCGACAAAGGCCCGGCAGTATGAGTGCGAAGCGTCGTAGCGACCCATGGAGAGTATCTCTCAGGCCTCAACCTATCCATAACCAAGTCACCCTCACAGTAACTAACTGGGCATCGATGTAAACCGGCAACAACTTCATACTTCTCATGTTGGAATGCAATGCATGCATGAATATTATGACGTGACTCTCTCACATGATGGACAAATGCAACTCCAAATTCTAAGGACCTATAATGCATGACTAAGGGTGTAGGCTCAGGGGGTTTACGCGGTATCTGGCCGTACATGGTATCGGACATAATCAACTTGATGACGTAAATCACTAGCGATAAGGTAGTGAGCTCTGCCCAGGGAGTAACCCATTCCCACATCATGAAATATCAATTTGATCTTCAACGAAGATCAAATCAACCTAATTAGACAAGGAGGTTAGATAGGGAGGTAGAAGAGATGAGAGGAGTAGAAGAAATAAGGGGCTCTAAGTTGAATTAATTGATCCAATTTAAAGGATCAAAGAATTCAATTAGAGAGATTAAGAAGAAATTTTTGATTTGTTTTGGTTGGTTCTATAAGTTTGATAATGCAGGAATAACTACCCTATTGGATAATAAAATGGGATACCTAATCTCCTAGGAAGTTAACCCTTTTTTATAAGTTTTTTTAATAGTTTTCTTGATATGCACTTGGAATAGCTAGGTAAATCTTTCAATTTCTCTTCTTAATTCTAGTCAGGGCTTTTACATGCCGCTCAAACCAAGCGATTTAGAAGTTCAGATATGGATCAAGAAGAACGATTAAGAAATTCAACTAACAACATCCAAAATACACAAAAAATTCAAATACAAAGAAGGAAAAAATACCAAACAAGTTGATCCAAGCTGGATCTCCTCTCTGTCTTGCAGCTGTGATATAGCACCATCCAGAATGACCCCCTGCTCTCGAAATTTGGCTTTTATACTTTGCTTAAATGGTAAAATTGCCATTTTACCCCTTATTAGTAATTAATTTTTATGCATAAATGTAGGCTTGATCTAAATGATCCAACCATAAAAAATCATCTCAATCAGACTTCAGGATCAAAAGTTATTAATAAATGAATTTGAACCAATTTTAACCATTGGATTTAAATCCATTTATTTAATTATTTTCTTTTGAAACACGCAATGATGTGTCGATTCCTCATTGATGACGAATTTTAAACTTAAATGGCAGGTTCATTCTCGTTGCGCCACGTACCCCTTTCCTGAAATCAGAATAAAGAGAAAAATATAAAAAAATAAACATCATACAAAGTGCTTTGCACATGTATATGCGCTTGGACTAGTGTCTCCCAATCCCAAGGTGCCACGTCATCAACGGTATGTGCGTTGTGTATGCATTACAAGGGAGAGAGAATTCCCTGGAAATTTTCAGAAAATTCCCCTTTTAAAAGTGCGCATGCAAAAGGACACCGCCCTAAAAATATTTATCTATATGTCCTTTTCGCTTTCTCTTTCCTCTTTTTTCTCATAAAAACCATTAAAAAATACTAAGTAATTGCAATAAAACCCCGCAACTGTTTAAATAATAGCTTTACGCCTGCACACACAACCGAGAGCAGTTTTTGAGGGCATAATTGCAACTAAAATTTACAAAAAGCCCCTCCGACTTTAGGAATTGCTTTAAAACTCATTTTTTCATATAAATATATCATTTTCCTATTTAAAAATTCATTTCTTCCTTGAATAAATTCCCAAAAAATCCAATAAAATCCTAGAAAAAATCAAGAAAATTCTATAACATTCTAGAAAATTTACTAATTCATCCCCATACTAATTTACCTCAAAATTAAATTTTAAACCTGCCTTTTCATTTAAAAATAATTATTTCAAGCTCAAATAAATCCCTAAAAATTCATAAAATTAACAGAAACTTAGGGGAAAATCAGAAATCACTTGAAAACATTAATTTCATGCAAATATGTGATAACAACTCATATTAATCTCGTAAAATGCATAACATTGTACTAAATTGCTTGAAATAAAGACCAAAGCTAGGGTGTTATCAGTCCTAAGGGCCCCCCTTAGCAGGGGAAGGTCCACACATGGGCCCAAACCTGTCGGCACGACTACACGAACACATGGGCCCCAATACATAGGCCCTGCACACAAACAAAAAGAGGTCATAAACCCACGATGAAGATGATGTCGACCCCCCTAGACCTGTTGACAAGGTCAAACACGTTAAGGCTGGGTTTCTCCTTCAGCCCATGCTCCTCAAGCTAGTTGAGACCGGTCTTTAGAGCTAGATGGTCCCCATCACCTGGCCACAGAAAAAAAAGATCATAAAAAAACATATGTAAAAAAGTTGTGCCCTTAAGGCTTCAGGCTAGGCCATCAAAAAATTCCCTGGTGCACTGAGTGATATTAAAAAGATGAATAAAATGGTTTTCACTAAAAATAAAAACCACTTTATATGTGTATTTTTACCCCCATAAAAGCCATAATTGAACCCTATAAAAATGTGTAATGTGTTATGCCAATTTAGTTGCTTCTGCCAACTCATCTTGCATTTATTGCAAAAAAGGCAGCATTTTTTTGGTTGGGCCACATCATGTGTCATTATTGCAC
Source organism: Wolffia australiana (assembly GCF_029677425.1). Classification (NCBI taxonomy): domain Eukaryota; kingdom Viridiplantae; phylum Streptophyta; class Magnoliopsida; order Alismatales; family Araceae; genus Wolffia; species Wolffia australiana. Next base: position 12,832,216 of record NC_135844.1, read on the forward strand.
CTTATTTAAAAATAAACCTCGTCTCATGTGTCTTGTTTACTTAAAAAATGACATTAATTATTGAATCATTATGGCATCCAGAATCAGGATGGCATAATGATTAGTTTGCCCATGATTGGTTGCACCAGTAATTGGCAGAATATCTACTACACCGAAGACGACAAGTTTCTAACGGGAATTAAAACCCCAAAGTATATATTAAAATTATTTCATAAATCTAAAATAATTTTTCTAACTTCTAAAAATAATTTATTGACACTTTGATTATCAACAAGTACTATAAAATACAACACAATCTAGAAACATTGATAGATACCTTTAATAGTAGCACAAAATTATTTGTCTTTCAAAAATAACTTTTAAATAAATCTTGGATAAGAAAAAATGTGTAAAAATATAAAAACATCTAGAAAAATCTTAAAACCCATGAAGGGTATTTTTATCAATTTACATCATTATAGCATGTAAATATTTTATGCATATATTCCTTGTAATATGTGTGATATATTATTTTATTTTGCATGTTATCAATTTCTTGATGTACCTGAGCTAGGATGGTTTGGTATCTCATGGTGCAAGGCCTGTAGGTCAAATCTCAAAACACAATAGTCAATCCGCAAGATGTATTTGGTGTCTGAGGTCAATGGACCACTAATACTATGATGATAGGAATCAACATTATTGATAGTTAGGTGTAATACCATTCAGGAATTCATATGGATCAACTAAGTGAACTTTTTCCCCCAAGCACCCACTATATATATATATATATATAGTCTCCACACTAGATGCTAAAAGGCTGTCATACTCATATATGAGTGAGACTAGACAGTGCTATTTTTTGGATAATTCAATGGCCTTCTCAAATATTATAATAGAATATTTATACCACTCATTTAAAAACTAATGATTTCATCATAATACCCATAGTCATTGTATTTACTCCTAAACATAAATTACAAAATTTGCACGGCATTATAACAAATATAGTGTATGGATGAATATTTAAAAAGGTATGGGATATCCTATAAGCTTTTGGGCCATACATATTTCCATCCCATCTCATCATTAATGTTTCATTATCTTTTTCCCAACCCTGTCAACTTTACGATTTATGCAGCACCACAACATCCCAAACATTCCCTGCCCCCCATGCCCTTGTGCATCATCTTCTTACTAGTGTTACACAGTCAAGCACCTCCACCTGCCACACATGCCATCATGCCCTACCTTGTCACATATCCCTTTCTACCAATACTACTCTATGATAAGCTCAAAATTAGGGGTAAAATTATGTTTTTGCTGGTTTTGGGTTTAATCTGTAAAATTTACAAATAAACTCACATAAATTTACTAGGTAGTGAATAAGTATGGGTCATCTCCACAAGGAAAGGATCTTAGGGAACTAACTTTCTTGATACGGTGATTTTGAGAGGACAAAAAATGATATGTAATTGATAATAGGTAGTGATAAGATGATGACGATCATATGAGGTGAGATGGGGATAATAACTCTCTAATATGGATGGAATGTTAATCAAGTGAGTGAAAATGAAAGAGTGGACGGAGGAAGAAGTGAAGAGGTGATGATAACATGAGATGATGAATAAGGGGAAATGATAAGAACAAATAAGAGGCTTTTGAAGATGAGACATGATGGAAATGGCGAGGTAAGATGTAGTGAGGTAGGAGGTAGGTGATGCGTGATGCAAGTGTAAATGATGATGGATGGTGGTGGATATTGATGATGAATAGGATATGGTCTACTTAAATGAATGTGTTGAAGATGGATTAATAAAAGAAACGGGACTAACCTTTGATCCCTATGTTTTAAGGGGATAAAGTTGTTTTCTTGATGCAAATCAGCCTTCCCACTTCTATGTTGACCTTCTTCAAGCAGTCAGAACTCAAGAACACCCTTCATGGACCTTCAAAACCTCACTCTGTTTCAATTTGCCTCTCAAGGAGGAAGTAACTTTAAAGATTCTTTTCACAAAGAATGGGGCTCAATTTATAGATCCAACCATATAGATGGATAGAGGACAGAGAAATGAGCTGCAATAAAAAATTTCAGCTCAATCGGACTACAGGATGTCAAATATAAAGCCCTGAAGTTAGACTAATTCTAGCCATTGATTTGATCCAAAGATTTCTCTTTCCTCATTCTTGTCAACCTCATCATGTCATTTTTACGGTTGTGTTCATTAGGCCATCAAAAATGCAATCATTGGCTAGGATGGACCCGCGTCATCCTCAATCAACGGTTCTTGTCGTGCCATGTGTCCATGTAGGAAAAAGACAAAAAATAATAATTGTGTGTATTTATAATAATATTGAATAAAAAGGTGGGCCTATGATGTGGCAATGCATCAGTGTAGGCCACATTAACACAGTTTTAATTATGTCCAATAGAAAAAGGACAAGTGCATGCCACCTGTACATGTGGCGCCATATGTCTTGTGAGACTTCATCAGCATCGCTATAAGTGATTATTCAAATATATATAAATGGGTTTTAAAGATTCATTGGCCTTGGTCTAAGAATGCATTTATTATAAAAAAAGGTGTCTTTTGTGATTGGCCTACATCATCCTGCAAATCAGAGATAGGAGAGAGATTTGTTAGAGATAAATTCTATTATGGCATCGATAATTATATCATAATGGTAATTCCATTAACGAGGTTTAATGATTGGTTGTCACGAATCATTACCGGTAGTCATCGGTTTGTCATCGTTCGACAAATTGTACGCCGACAAGTGGTACAGCTGAAATAAATTCCAAAATTACATTAATAATTCATATACAATTAAATATGAAGCTATAAAATATAAGTAAATGTATTTTCTGACTTAGAAAACTCATATTATGAATGTAATGTCAAAAAATTCAGGAAAATCATATTCTGACTCGAAAAGTAATTTTCTTCAAAATTCATAGTATTCAAAACATCATTCTAAAAGTTTTTTACTCATTTTAGGCTTGATAACTGATAATCTCAAATTAGGGGTTTTAATTTGTTGTTAGTAATTGAGATTATTCAATAAAAATATATTTAACCGTAATTAAGAATATTTAGTTACTGATGAGTATAGATCATCTCAACAAGGAACGATGATTAAGGAATTAATTTATTATTATAGTGATGATCAACGCAAGAAGAGATGAAGACGGGAGTAGAATGTGTGAGCTATCAAGTAGAAGGACGTAATAGTTATATTTTAATTTAACTTAGTAAAGGAAAGAGTAAGTGAACGTAGAATTTTGCTTAATGATATGCGGATGAGATAGAGAACGAAAACGATACGATAGTGGTTGAATGTAGAATGGTGTGATGGAAAGGATAGAGGCGAGATAGGGATTATGTTAGAGATTGAAAGAGTAGTTAAAAAAGAGAATAAGAAACCCTAATTAAATTACAATGGTGTCGGAAAAAGAAACAACATAAGGTGAAGACACCTACCTTTGATTCTTATGTTCCGACAAGATCACGGCGATGTACGAGTGCCGCTAAGCTCCCGCTCTTCTCCAATGCTTCTCCCCACACACCCAGAACACCAAGAACACCCTTGATGGTCTCAAAACTGACTATCTTTCAATCAGCCCACACAAGTAGGAAGAAAGTTCAAGATGAAAATCATAGTGATTCAAGCCTCTATTTATAGATCAGAGGAGGGAAAGACGAAGCAACACTGAAAATTTCAGCTCAATCGGAGTTGTAGATCAGAAGTTATGGTTGTTTGAAGTTAAGCCAATCCTAGCCCTTGATTCGCTTCTCTCTCCTCATTTTTTGTTTCCGTTAAAATGTCACATTGCTTAATATTCCTCTTCTCCTCGCCTTCTGCGTGTGCCTGTAAAAGGACAAAAAGAAAAAAGAAAAAAAATGAGAAAGAAAGACTCTTTCTCGAAATGGCACTACACAGCATGCGCCGCGTCGCCTCTCTCACTTCTTTTTTCTCTTTATTCTTTTTTTCTGCCTTTTTTTTATTTCTTCAGCAGAGAATGCAAGTGTGCCACGTATACACACACGGACCACCTATACACGTGGCACCTCGTTGTGCGGCCACGTCGCTCTTCGTTTGAAGCAAAAGAGAAAGTAGAAAAAGTGCTTTTTGTCTTTTTGCACCTCGGTACACACGACTTTTTATTGCGAAAAAACTCGTCCCTTTTTTTATTGGGCCACGTCACCCTGCGCCAGAAAACTCAAAAATCTGTGTTAGTCATCAATGCAATCAAGGCTTTGCAAATCGCGAAGCCATGATTGCCCGGAAAAATGATTGGATGTTGCCAATTATTAGCATAGCTCTAATTCGTCGTCGTCTGACGAATTGAACATCGACACGTGGCGGCGAGAATTAATGGCCAAACAATATAATAAAATTTCATATTAATTAAATTAAAATCCAAAAAAATACATATAAATATAAATATATATATATATATCGACTTAGAGAAATCATATGTTTCCAAATTTAATGTCAAAAATTCCAGAAAAATCATATTCTGTCTCAAAAGTTATATTATTTTAGAATCTATTGTCAGAAAATTCCCAAAAAAATGTACAAAAATTTAGAAAATTCAGAAAATCATTCTAAAAATGGATTTAATCATTTAAGCTTGATAAAATGCGAATATGAGTGATTTAGTGCAAATAGACATGTAAATATGATCATATTAAAGAACCAAATATACATGTTATCAATAACACACATATATAACCAATTTAATGTAAATTAACATGTCAATATTGCCATATTAACCTATAAATAATGTGTGTTATCACTCTATTTCCACACATGTCACGCTATCACCCTGCACCCTAATGGTAGTCTAATGGGCTCACCTGCACCACAAATGGCCTAATCCTTATAAGCCGCATGTAACACCAACAATTAATAACAAACAATCAGTTATTATGGGATAAAGTGCATAACCAGCAATCTACTTATGGTCCCACGTAGGACATTTTCACTACTGTATCACTATTTCCTCATAATCATTTTCCATGTCAATCCCAGACACATCATTCCTTACAACATCATTAATGCCATGGTTTATTTATTAGTGTAATCCCTCCCACCCTAAACTGATCCCTTAATTTTTGTTTGCTTTAATCGTGTTTTTTAGTATTTCCAAACAATAAGGTGGATATGTTTTGGCCATGAGAGCAGACACTTTATTTACTAGCTGTACTAAAACTATCAATCCTGAGCTATTTTTTATCTTTCATCAACTTTAGATTATTCCTTCTCATTTATTGACATAAACCACTTGGCCACCGAGGTCTTTCTAAACTTTGTCATTCTTTGTTTGGACCTATATTTCTGTCTTTGATTGGGACTCATATGTAAGGGAATAACCGCCATTACTGTACATACAGATTGGTGTCATAATTGCAATGCTAGGGGTCCACCTCATGTCTCTTTGTCAGCAGCCACTGCTACTACATCTTTGTAGATAATATTATGTTTGTGACTCAGGCACATCTTCTCAAAAATTGATCTCATGTCCTCACCATCATTCAACACTTCATTATTAAGATCACGACAACAAACCACTTCTCTAAAACCCTTCCGCACTGAGAATGCCCTAAAAATTCTCCAAGATACTCTCTTTAATTTTTTTGTTGATGATATCATTATACATTATGGCATTTTCCATACCCATATCACCAAAAAGGTGTTGAAAAAAGGAAAAATCCTCAGATACATATATGTCTTGCACTCTTCTAATTGATATGTAATGAGGGAAAATTAGGTCTGAATTTTCATGTTTCTCTAAATTTAATTTTTTTATGAAATAATTTTTTTTAGTTGTTGAAACTCAGCTATAGCTAGTGGTGATTGGGGTCATCTCCATAGTGACTAGTACTTAGAGATACTAAAAAATTTGAGCAATCTAAAGCTTTTAAAACACATCCCTCCCCTTTTCCAATTTTGAGGATTAGTGTTGGGTTTTTTCTAGGGTTTGAATGACCATTTAAAGACTAAATCCAACAGAAATAATGCAAATCACATCAGATTTAACTAGAAATAATATCATAACTTATTCAACTCTCGACTTGATCTTTTGGAAAGAGATAATCTCAATTTAGGGGTTTTAATTTCGCCATTGGTAATTGATATTATTCAATAAAAATTATATTTAACCGTGCTTACTTAAGAATATTTAGTTAGTGATGAGTACATATCGTCTCCACAGGGAACGATGATTAAGGATTTAATTTTCTCGCTATAGTGATTATCGGTATGAGAAGAGATAAATACGAGAATAGAATAGGCGAGATAGTGATATCGAGGAAATATAAGTAGAATTACGTGAAGTGTTATGGGAATAAGGTGGATGGTGCAAAAATGTGTGAACGGTATGATGATAAATATAGAGACGAGATAATGGGGACGTAAGTAAGTGAAATGATAAATGAAAAGTTGATAAAAAATTAGAATTATGATAATGATGATGTCGGGAGAGAAACAACGTAAGGTGAAGACACTTACCTTAGATCCTTACATTCCACCAGGATCACGATGATTTGTGAGTGCTAGTAAGATCCACCTCTTCTCTTATGATTATTCCCACACACCCAAGACACCAAGAACATACTTGATTGATCTCAAAACTCACTATCTTTCAATCAGCCCACACAGGTAGGAAGCACGTTCAAGATGAATTTTACAATGATCTAGGCCTTTATTTATAGATCAAGATGGAAAGAGTCGGGGAAGATGAAGCAATGCTGAAAATTTCAGCTCAATCAGAGTTGTAGATCAAAAGTTATGGCTGTTTGAAGTTGAGCCAATCCTAGCACTTGATTTCATTCTCTCTCCTCCTCAACTCCTTGTTTTCCTTGTCCGTTAAGAAGTCAAAGCACCTGAGATTCTGCGCTTTTTCATATTCTGCGCTGGGCTATTCGTATTCCATGCCACGTGTACTAGAGAAAAAAAAACAAAAGAAAGAGCATATAAAAAACATTTTCTCAAGGCTGACGTGGCGGCGCATCACCGCGCCACGTCACCCTTTTTCTTCTTTTTTTCTTTATTTTAAATAAGTGGATGTCAGCGTGCCATGTCACCTTGCACCCAAAAAAACCAAAAGTACTTTAAAACTTCATATTAAATATAATAAAAGCCCAAAAAAAATGTATAAATATATTTTTTGACTTAGAAAATTCATATATTTCCAAATTTAATGTTGAACAATTCCATAAAAGTCATATTCTGTCTCAAAAATTATATTCTTTTAGAATCTATTGTTATAAAAATCCCAAAAACTGCAAAAATTTCAGAAAATCATTCTAAAAATAGATTTGATCATTCTAAGCTTGATAACATGCAAATATGAGTGATTTAATGCAAATATACATGTAAATATGATCATATTAAAGCGCTAAACATGCATGTTATTAGAAAGCCTCGTTAATCCATTCTTGTGCCCAACATCTAGATGTATCCACATGATCAATGCTATGTTGGATGCTCTCTTCATCTTCCCCAACTTTCCTTCAAGATTTAGTCGGCCTTGTCACCATCAAGTCTCACTTTATATTATTTATGTTGAGAAGAAGGCAAAAAGGGGGACAAAGGGCACCTAGATCTAGCTAGCATGAGCACCTAAAATTGATCCCTCCTATTTATAATAATTTTGTGACATTGATAAAAGTCCTAACAATTTAAGTACATCAAGCAATGTCCATAAATATTTTCAGTCACCCTCTTGGGACATGTATTAATAACCTCTTGGGACCCAAGCAATGTCTATTAATAACCTAAATGGCCCACTACATTTATAGGTCAACATTATTAAATAAATACATCAGCATATAGATTAATAATCCATGAACATTTTAACCCAACTGATAGATTAACTTTAGAGACCCCGGGATGCCAAGCTCTAGAAGATAATTGAACTCTCTCATAGAACCTTTACCATCATTGGTTACTGTAAATATACAATCATTTATCCGCACGGCACATTCAAATGACTATGGGTATGGCTAATCATCAAACTCTAATCCATCATTCTAGTCAGAATTACTGTGTAATGGATATCATTGGAGAACTTCTCTTATATCTCCACTACCCTAGCCAGGGACTAAATGCCTTTTCTTCCTCGATTCAATCTCCTCTAATACCACAGGAGGATAATCCCACCTTTCTGTATTTCTTTCTAAGCCTAAGTTAAGACTTGTTTGAATCTCATGATTAGAGTTTTGTATATCATAGTCATCCACCAATCAGATTTCCTTGTCTCAGGCCAGTGAGGCATTTATACCACTGTGACACAAATCAATTTGATTCAAATTTCAGTATGATTCAGTCTCCTCAAAAGTCAGTGGTGTTTCCCTAAAGAAAACGCACCATCTATCATCAGTGTCTCCATAATAGTGGCTACAATACATGCCATAATTATCATATCAATAGGATAGAATAGTGCAATTCTTTGTGGACAGTTTAATGTCCATCATGAGCATCTTTTCAGTATCCTTTGAATAAAAACCAGTGATCAAGGTATCATGATATCATCAGAATTCACAATATCATTCAACTAATTCGTGGACTTTATAACAAACATTTTGCAAGAATAATAATGAACCATTATGTATTTCAATGAAATTGAACATGACATGGAATTGTGATTGCCTCCAAATATTTTGGAACTTGTGAAAATTGATGCTAAGAGTATGTTCTTGTTTTCGTTAGAAAGCTATGGTTCAGAAAATTCAAGTGCCGGAAAAAATCAGTACCAAAATAAGTGAATTGAAGATCAAAAGGAGAAATCAGGGTCAAAATAAGGTTTCCGCCATTTAGATTTCGGCATATAACATACCATCAATCATAATCTAGGATAAATTCTCATTATAAATATAGTAAAAATATTTATCATAATAAAATATCAAGTCACTATTTTCATTCTCATATCATAAATATGGTATGCTTTTGCCAACTCATTTTATATCTACCACATAAAACTGTTGTGTAGAAATGATTAAATTTAGATCAAATCTCATTACAGATGGCCTCAATTACCAATTACAAACATTAAATTTTTAAGGGAACTCAATTTTATAAAGTAAACGCATTTATTATAAAATAAATTAGATTAATATGAAACATACTTCAATTCATCAGTTTTCATCTTTTTCGTAGAGCTTGAGTTCTAAGTCTTCATTTATGGTCAAAATTTATATCTTTGATCATTTTCTAATTTTTTCCTTTTTAAACACAGGTTGTTAATTTTTTCCTCTAATAAAAGTTTAATTTCCATTCAATTTTTTGACTAAAAATATTATGATTTGAAAAAAAAATCAAAACACTCTAGATAGATGATAGAACATTAAAAAATTTTACCAACTCATCTTTAAAATATATAAATATATAAAAAGACAACAAAAATATATAAATTCCATTTATTTTGAATTTTCCCTTTGGAGGAAATTTATTACAAACAAATTATGGGCTAATCTTGATGATATTTTTGGGAGCAAAAAAAGGCATACTTACCCTAAATCTTCCCATTATTTTCAGGAATTTCAATTTTATAGCTAATTTCTGGAAAATTTTATTTGAAAGAGGCATATCCTATTTTTAATGTTATTTCATTTATTTTTTGTGATTCTTTGAGAATTTTTTGGCTTTAAAGTTTCTAAGTAATTATACACTTTATCTTAGTATCCTCAATCTCATTTTTTTCTCATCTAAAGTTTTGAAAAATCTTAAAATATTATCTAATTGGAAAATTTAAAATTAGTTAAAAAAAATATATTAATCATAGCTTTCCTTATATTAGTTTCGCCTATTTCTTATTAGTTGTTAATTTTAAGAATAAGGTTAATTTTAAGTTAATTTTATGTTACTTATATTTTTTAACACGTTATTCATCTAAAAAATATATATTACTGTTATCAGTTGATGAGAAATATTTTTTGTTTTGTGCTCTATATTTTGTGTATGTTTTTTATTTCAAGAATCCATTAATCAAAATATCGTATTGGAATCTAATTCAATCTACTCTTAGTTTATTCTTCATCCTAAATAAATGACAATCTGAATTTTATACTCAAATCATAATTTAGTTTAGTATTTAAACATTTGGAAGCTAAATTTATCCCCTCGAGTTTTTAATTCGATGGCAGATTTTTTTTGTTATCTTATTAGCTTCATATAATAATCGATAAAACCCAGAAATAATCAATAAAATAATACTGCCTAAAATGTTTAATGCTTTTGGGGATAAAATTTTGATTGACTTTATGAACAAGGTAAATTTTAAGCTAATTTTATGTTACTTATATTTTTTAACACAGTACTCATTTAAAACAGATATATTACTGTTAACATGCTGAAATATATAATTGTGACTTTTCATTTTTCCAAATTTGAAGGTATACATCTTGGCATGCTCTTAATAGAACATTTTCTATTTTATAAATATCTTTACAGTTTTTACAAAAAGATAATATGCCATTTTTCAAATTCATGAATAATTTACTAATCATTTATATATGTATATATATGAAAGGCATATGTAATTTTTGTTTCATAAAATAAAATAATACATGCACATATGCGCATAATATTATGCTCATATGCATAATATACATGCGCATATGCAGAGTAATTTTATCCCAAAGCATGTAATTTTAAGGAGTAGGTGTTAAAATTACATGGGGTGAACATTCATCCTTGAATACAGGATGAAATAATACAATTTCAAAGAATGGTAGCTCATTATAAAAGAGTTGAAGCTCCCAAATTCTATAGGATAGCTTGGTTTTTATTTTGTTTGGTTCAGACCCTTAATCATTGGATGCACTGTCAGCCAAGACTACTATCTTTAAAATTCTTTGGGAACATCTGGTTTAAGAATTTTATTGACTTCCAAGGGCACGATTGGATCAGCAAGCCAATTTAAGAAAATATTACCATGGTAAGGGATCTAAAACTTGAAAATTTAAGGATAATGGAACAACAGGTTTTATAAATTATGTAAGTGAGCAGGTAACATACATTCATATTCAGCATTTAGATGTCATTTATCATCATGTCATGTATTTAAATAATTGAGATACATTGTCACTATTTTGTACATATTTAAGTTGTACGTGTAAATATACCTTCTCCCATTTTACATTATTTTTAGAAGAAAAAATAAAAATTTCATGCATGAAATGGAATCATATATTTTTATGTCATTTCAAATAAATTTTTATGATTTTTAGAGGTTTCATTGAATTCTGAAGAATTATTCATCATTTAATTAATAATTAATTGAGTTTAAATATGAACAAATTAAATTATGTTTTTTATTCATTTCGAGATTTTCTTGACTTATCGGATATGTGCAATGAATTAATATGGTCCAAAAACAGACAGTGGACCCAATGTATTGAGTCACGCCAGAGTTAACTTGGGATCACAAATAAATTAATCCAGATCTATGATCATGGGATACATGTTCAGCACTTACTACGCACCATAAAGGTAATTTAAGAACACAGGAAATCCACACATCTTATGTTGATCTTACAGCTTGATAAAAACTTATATATTAGAAGTGTACTTCTCTCTCTAAGTCCTTTCCCAGTCATAAGCTCCTGGCATTTCAGACTTTATGTTTCTGCCTTATGAGGGTCCTCAGTTGTGGACAATTGAAAGGCCTTCAATGGTTCTATACATATTTCAATTTTGAAAATCTAATAGAAATTACTCGATTGTCTACAATCTCCCAATGATCAACCGTCCCATTTTTACGACACATATGGTGATTTTTTCAGTGAGTTTGATTTTTATAAATTTTGATGACTGGTTTTAATCATGCTGCAATGAAAATATATTGATTTGAACCATTGAAGGTCAATAAGAAAAAAAACCATGGCAAATATCTTGCATGCGTCATTCAGGGAATTGCCCCACTTTCCAATTACTTTCTCCTTCAGTAAAAATTCAAGGAAAAATCTTTCAAAATATTTTATTATAGTTTATCTTGTTTCATATCAGTCTAGAAGGCCGCATTATTATAATAAATAAGAATTAAGAGCAGGATTTTTGATAAGGACATATTTTTCCATACAGTAAGGATATGATGATTGTAAAAATTTTATGTAAATATTTATCATAATTTATTCATATTCTTATTGTATGATTAAAATATTTCATTTGATCCCAAGAATGCATCGGGTTCTCTTTAAAATGATGCATGGGAAATATTTAAATTTTAGGGCCACATTTTCTTTTATAAAAATATGTTAGGAATAAATTAGAATGTGAGACATCTCTCTAGAAATGAAAATAAAAGTTAAGGATATGGATAATCATGAAGTATCTAAGTGATTTTTCTATAATAATCCATTAAGAAACTTATTATATATCCCCTGTACTTAATTGGCGAAACTTTTGTTTCTATAAATCCTTTCTCATGAAAATCTTGCTTGAATTTTTCAAACATCTAGAGAATGTAGGATTGTGGTTGTTCAAAATATCTTCAACATGAATGTCCAAACTGAATCATTTAAAGCTATAACCTCAATGGAATTGTATCACCCCCCATAATTCTACTGCTCTCTTGCCAAGTCTGTGGCCCATCTTTTACTGGATGAGTTTTTTTCATAAGAAATGAATAACCTGGTTGCGTCAATTACACATTTATTTCATATTCCACTGAGTTGCAAGCAACACTCTTAGTTTAGCAGAAAAAAGAAATTCAGAATTGTGTCATCTTGGTTCAAAAACTTCAAGATATATATCTATCTGTTTGTATGTCTACCTACCTATCCATCTATCTTCATATCTAACTATCTACCTGCCTACCTACCTATATGTTTGTCTGGTTATCTACCCATCTATCATTCTTTCTACCCATCTATCTATATGTTTGTCTCTGTATCTATCTACCTATCTATCAACCAACCTATCTATCTATCTATCTACCAACCTACCTACCTACCTACCTATCTATCTATCTATCTATCTATTTATCTACCTATCTATCTGCCCACCTATCTATCTATCTATCTACCAACCTACCTATCTATTTATATCTATCTATATATTTATATATTTATCTATCTAGCCACCTACCTATCTATTTATCTATCTATCTATCTATTTATCTATCTACCCACCTTCCTATCTATTTACCAACCTACTTGTCTATTTATCTATCTATCTACCCACCTACCTATCCATCTATCAACCTATCTATCTATCTATCTATCTATCCATCTATCAACTTGTTCCACTATCTATCTATCAACCTATCTATCTACTTTCTACCCATCTATCTATATGTTTTGTCTCTGTGTCTATCTACCTATTTATCTATCTATCTAACCACTTACCAATCTATCTATCCACCCACTAATCTATTTGTTCCACTATCTATCTATCTATCAACCTATCTATCTACTTATCTACCCATCTATCTATTAGTCCCACTATCTATCAATTTATCTCTCTGTCTGCCTGACTATCTATATACCCATCTATTTATTTATCCCATTATCTGTCTATCTATCAACTATCTACTGATCTATCTTATTATCCCACCATGTATCTATCTCTCTCTTTCCCTTTCTCTCTCTTTCCCTCTCTTCCTCTCTCTTTCCCTTTCTCTCTCTTCCCCTTTCTCTCTCATTCTCTCTCTTTCCCCTTCTCTCTATCATTCTCTCTCTTTCCCTTTCTCTCTCCTTCTCTCTCTCTCTTCTCTCTCTCTCTCTTCTCTCTTTCTCTCCCCCTCTCTCTCTTCTCTCTCTCTCCCTCTCTCTCTTCTATTTCCCTCTCTCTCTTCTCTCTCCCTCCTCTTCTCTCTCTTCTCTCTCTCCCCCCTCTCTTCTATTTCCCTCCCTCTCTTCTCTCTCCCTCCCTCTTCTCTCTCTCTTCTCTCTCTCTCCCTCTCTCTCTTCTATTTCCCTCTCTCTCTTCTCTCTCCCTCCCTCTTCTCTCTCTCTCTGTCCCCCTCTCCCTCCCTCTCTCCCTCTCTTCTCTCTCTCTCTTATCTCTCCCTCCCTCTCTCTCTTCTCTCTCCCTCCCTCTTCTCTCTCCCTCCCTCTCTCTCTTCTATTTCCCTCTCTCTCTTCTCTCTCCCTCCCTATGAGTGAATGATAGAGAGAAGGGGAAAACTGACGAGCCGATTCGATGCCGAGGAATGAGCTTGCTTCGCTTCGTGGGTTTGAATCAACTGCCCTTTCCTCTCCGGACCTTGCCGTGGTGTGTATATACGGTTCCCACACCTGCTTGAGACCTTTAAAATAGAAAACACACCGATTAGTGCGACCATATTGGACGACGTCCCGGTCGTATAACCACGGCCTCCCAAGCAGGAGGCTTCCCACCGCCATGGGCAGTATATCACACCAGATTTCTTCATAATATCCGGCGACCCGCAGGGGAACGAGGCAACGCTTCGTAACGGGGAGAGAGGCGTCGTTGATCCACAGGGCCTTGTACGGGTGAGGGTGTAATTCTTGCTGGAGGCCGAGCGGAACGACCGAGGCGGCGGCGATAGCATTGACGACACTGCCGTTATCCACCAATATCTTGATCACGGTGCCGCCCATTTTCGTGTAGGTGGAGAAGATAGCCGACCGAAGCGGGTCCTCTGGACGGCTTCAGGGTCCCCTGCCGTCACGGAAAGGGTGGTGCCCAGCGGAACAGTCCGGGCGACGGTCAGTTCGGCCGCGGTCAGTGGAACTTGTTGTTTGATGATGCAACCAATGAACCCAGGGACTCCCTCAAAACCAGCGGCGAGTTCTGGATCGGCGGCGTAGACTTCTGTGTCGGAATTGACGACCTCGCCCGATGGTGTGTGCTCGTCCTCTTGAATCTCGACGAGGAGTGCTCGTGCCGTAGTGCCGTTCTGTTTGCGCGTATAGGTGGATGCGGAGAGTAGGTCGAGGGGGATAAAGGAAAAGAAAGAGGATGGGTGATGGCTAGAAGGGCGGCTAGATACCTCGCCCCGCCCTCGCGGCGCGCCCGACTCCGACACCGATCGAGACGCGATCAGTGAGTCTTCTCGACTCGAGTCCGTTAACCACGGTGTCTCACCCACGAGTTAACTAAGAAAGCAAACTTCCAACGAAGAACTCAAAAACCAACGTTCTGCCCTCTCCAAGCTATGGAGGGGCGCTATTTAACTAGTCCGCCCAAGGAACCAGGTGAACTCTCTAGAAGTAGAGGTACTCGGCCGGTCGGGCCGTTGTCTTCACCAGGCGCCGCTGTCGTCCCACCAGCTCCTCGACCGAGGCTGGAACGAACTTCTCAGGTCCCGTGCGTCCCCCCACCGGATGTCTCAGATTCCGGTTTTGGCCCTGTCATGTCCTCCAGGTCTGCGACCGTTACTGGGTCGTCGGCTGCTGGTTCCCCTACGAGTGCGCCTGCTCCATCACTCTCTCTCTCTCTCTCTCTCTCTCTTCTCTGTCTCCCCCCCTCCCCAACCCACACCTAGTTTCTTTCCTTAAGTGTGATTTGTGAGACACATCCGTCTCTGTCACGACCCCAACAAAAGAATCCCAGATGCCCGCGGGCGTCCCCAAACCATGCCCCTGAGGCTCCACCCATCCAGGAGCTTCCTAGCAAAGCACAGACCCTTCTTCCCCGGCAGACCCATCTCCACACCCCCCCCCTCCATTCCACCCCCCTCCTCCTCGGCCGACGCGGACATCGCCCTCATCTCCTCCTCCTTCCGAGAATGGTTCAAGAGCTCCTACTCCCCCACCGTCTTCGACCGCATCTTCACCGTCCTCGCCGCCTGCGCCGACGACGACGACTCCGTCATCGACCGCTCCCTCTCGTCTCTCGGCTTGCGTCTCCACGAGGCCTTCGTCTTCAAGGTCCTACACCACTCCCCTGCAATACCCATCTCGCAAAACAGCTCCTTTTCCAACAATTTCCTCCTCCTACGCCTCAAATTCTTCGACTGGGCCGGCAGACAGCGAGATTTCCGCCATACCCGCGTCACCTACCACGCCATCTTCCGCCTCCTCTCCAAGGCCCGGCTCAAATCCGTCATCCACGACTGGCTCCACGCCTTCGCCCACGTCCCTTCCGTCTTCGTCCCCCGCCGGCACGTCCGATTCCATGAGATCCTCGTCGTGGGCTACTCCATCGCCGGCAAACCTGAGACTGCCCTCCAGGTGTTCGGCAAAATGCGCTTTCAGGGCATGGACCTCAGCGCCTTCTCCTACCATGTCCTGCTCAATTCCCTCGTCGAGGAGGCCGCCTTCGACGTCGCCGATACCGTCTTCGCCCAGATCGCCGCCCGCGGGCTGCACTGCCCATTCACCCACTGCATCCGCATCAAGAGCCTCTGCAAGCAGAACCGGGTCGACGAGGCAATTGCCTTGGTGAAGAAGGAGCTCGATGGCACCATGGCCGATCAGACCGCCGGGATCATCGTCGGCGCGCTCTGCAAGCAGCGGCGGTTCGAAGAGGCCGGCAAGCTCGTCGACGAGCTCGGCGCTGAGAGGACCTACAATGTGTGGATTCTTGGGCTCATTGAAGCTGGGAGAACCGCCAGAGCTCTGGATTTTGTGACCAGGAAGAAGGAATTGGAGGGGTATAGTCCCGATGTCGTCTTCTACAACAGGCTCCTCTGCAGGCTGCTGAGAGAGAACCGCCTCGACAAGGCCTACGAGGTCCTCGTCGAGATGAAGGACAGCGACATCGTCCCGGACAAGACCACCATGAACTCTGCTCTCTGCTTCTTCTGCAAAGCTGGCATGGTTGATGTTGCTGTCATGCTGTACAATTCAAGAATGGAGATTGGTCTCTCACCCAACAGGCTGGCATTTGGCAACATGATCAATGCTCTTTGTGGGGAAGACGATGCCGAGGAACTGTGTCGAATTCTGGAGGACTCTCTTGAGCATGGTTACTTCCCTGGAAAGAAGACTTTCTGGGTGTTGGTAGGAATTCTATGCAGAAAGGGGAAGCTGGAGAAGATGGGCAGGCTTCTGGACCTGGCTCTGCAGAAGGATTGCCCCTCGACGCTGACCTCTGCATGGTCCCACTACATCGCCGCCTACATAACTGCGCTATGCCACTCTAACATGCCAGAAGAAGGCTACTCAGCACTACAGAAGGTTGCCAGTTCGACAAAGAACCCGAAAACTGGCTCTGTTTTCACAAGCTTGATCCGTGGGTTCATCATTCTCCGGCGGGCCGACATGGTTTGCAAGCTTTTCGACGAAATGCAGGAGTACGGCCACAACCCGAGCAGGAGTCTGTACAAGGAGGTGATCTGCTGCTTGTGCGAGACGGGCAGCTATGAGAAAGTTCTAACATTGCTGGAGACTCAATTGAGGAGACCAAAGCCAGGCCAGCGGAGGTGTTATGATTACTTCATCTACGGAGCGGGCTGCGCCGGGAAGCCCGAGCTTGCGATGGGAGTACTTCAGCATATGAAGAATGCGGGGATCGAGCCGGGAACAGAGACTTACATTGTGATGCTGAGTAGTTACTTAAAGGGTGAGAGAGTCAGTGAGGCATTGAATTTCTTCTATGGACTGTGCAAAGAGAGGGAGCCGAGTAACAGGCTCTACAATCTCCTGATAACTGGGTTGGCCAAGGCAGGGAAACTAGACCAGGCTGTGTTCTTCTGGAAGGAAGTGAGGGGAAAGGGGCTCGTTCCTTCGCTGCAGTGCTACGAGGAGCTCGTTCTCGCATTCTGTTCTTCGGGGGATTACGAAGGATTGATAAGAATTCTCTTGGATTTTGAGGAGACAGGGAGGGAGGTGTCTCCCTTTGTGTGCAATTTGCTGATCTTGCACTCCTTGAAGCATCCCCGGCTATG